>NC_139993.1:24806828-24934452 GCF_964263955.1 Coregonus lavaretus | reverse complement strand
GTCCCACGCAGGCATACCTTTACAGCAAATGATTGTCATTCTCTGAGTGTCGTTGGAGCATGGCGCCGGGTTGTGTATCTTCCTGAAACATCTGTTTGACATGGTACAATGCTAAATAAAAGAACAGAGAAGCCAGGAATAGACAGGTTTGACAAAGACGTTGTTTCGAGACAATGCACTATTTGTTCCGCTGTGATTGTGGTTCAGAAACCCCCTCTCACACCTACACTGCATAGCTTGATCTTTTGGTGGTTGTTGTTACTCATCTAGAAGCTTGTTTAAACATCAAAGCTCACTTGAACATGGCTATTGATGTTGAGAAGCATGCTTGAGTAAACCTTAAAAAGCAACAGGAACTCGATGCAGGCGCGTTGAGGGATTTCTTTGGCAAACACCAAATGTTATGGTACCCTTGTGCCTTCCTGATTGATGATGTGCGTCAGTATGACCTTACTTTACCTTACCAAGCAAGCAAAACTGTTTATTTATGGTATTGCAGACTGTATAGATACTGTAAGTTGTACCTTAATCATATGACCTCCACCGTTAAAGCAACCCTATTCACTCAGTCGATAGTGGAAATAAATAGGAGCAAAAACACCTCTCAGCAACCCACCTGGAAGCCTGTTGCACTTAAAAGAAACTTGTGAGTAATTCTTTAGTTTCCTCGCCCAAGGACATTCCATGCAACGAGTAAATTATGAAAGAAATAGACCAGCTAATTAGCATTTTATACATTAAATCAACATATTTGTGTTGTTATTGTTAACAATTATATCCTGCTTCCTCTGTCAATTGTCAGCAGAATCTTTTTCCCCATTCTTTTCATTCCTCATCATCCTCATTTCTCATCCTCAGCATCTAAGAACAGGGTTAGTGCACGGGGGGGGGGGGGGGGGGGGGGGGGGTTGCAGGTGCCAATCAACCAAGAATTTTAACAATATTCTAGGTATTTATCATAAAGATTGTATTTAACTTCATTCGTCAATGAAAGTGGTATGTCAAACCTTATGATAGCCTTTTGTTGGCGCGACAACCTTCTCGTTGTTGCCTCACATTTTACTGCCTAGAATTTAAAGCTCTTTCATCTTCATACAAGTCTTTATACTCTTTCGTCTTTATACAATTCAATACAATTTCAATACAAATACAAGTGGGTGTACATTGCTAAGTGGTAGGAAATTACTGTAAAGTGGAATAGCAGAAGAAATGGGCCCTTTTATCTTTGGGTCCGTTTCCGACATTGGAAATTAAGACTTCTTTCGTACGCCTTTCCGACACACGTCTCAGTAGTTGGTGTTCAGACTTACCTTTTGATTTTCTCGTGGAGTTTTCATTCAACAGGGTTTTCAGTACATTTACCTTAAGCCATCCCTTTAAATACAATGTACCTTTAATTAGAATTTTGTCGACAGACTAGAATACATTGACAGAGAATGGGTTCAGAAAAGTGGGATCAATGAAAGAAAGCCATCTATGCATCTTCATCTCCGTTTTAGCACCAATTAGTAGATTATTTAGGCACATTTTGGGGTTAGGAAAGTATGTTAAAAAAAAACATTTTGGCGAGTCTTTATGCACAATATACAGTATATTGATGAATACAAAAATACAGTGGTTTGATTCATCCTGAAAGTTGTCAAATTCAAGTTCAACCCATTAAATATTGGAAGGTGGAAAAAAGTGTACAATAAGGGTTGAACAATACCCTAATTCTCACTAATCGTGGAACTGTATGACAGCGGTCCAGTCGTTGTGAACCGTGCGCTAGGCTCCAGGTTTAACCTGCTACATGTGGTCTGAGTTTCATAATGATTCAAATAGGCTACGTTATTATTATGAGGGCTCACAATTACAATTCTGAATAACGGCACAGCTATTTATAGCCTATTTCACTGTGTAAAAGGGGCCGCAATACATGTCATGTTGATATGACGTTCAGTTTGCTTCCATATGGCTGGTTTCACATTAGTCTCCAGGCATCATAAGGAAAAATCATCTAAAACAATTGCTATGTGTAGTTACAATCCCCTTCTCCAAACGGATTAATAATTTACCTAGCTCTTATCAATAGCTCTTATCCATTTATAATTACAGTGCATGGAAAATTCTGAATGCAGAAAAAAAGAAAGTAGATGCTTTTTCCACTTGGAACCGGCAGGTTCGCTCGACCTTATTAATGGTTTCCTTGTATGTAAAGGCGGTGGAATTATGAGGAAATTAAGTCAAGGTCAGAATATCGTTTATCTGTAGACACACCTCCACCACACTTTCATTTCGTGGATCTCCACCCTGAACAAATAGTTGGTGAATAGTATGCTAATCTCATGCTTAAATTCAAGATCAGAATACACATAGAGAGAAAAGTGCATAAAAAGGGAATAACATTCCATTTACACGCGCTTAACTCGAGTCGGAATCGGGCCTTTGAAAGTAATGGAGGCGGCGAAAATAAGTCATGAATTTATATACGATTCAGAGGGAAGAATGGGGAGGGTTGGCAATACCAGGTTTACTGCATGGGAAAGACTTGGTGAGGTAATTTTATGAGTTCATCGAAAGCTAGTGAGGTGTAAAATAGAGTACGGTGATGGCCCAAACACACTCACAGCGAACTTGTGTCTCCACCTAAGCCTGAAATGATATTCAGGGATCACAATGGCAAGTGGAAACCCACATACACCCACTGTATAGAGAATGGTGGTGTGCTAAATAGTTGCTTTGCATTACAATTGACAATCTTTTCAAGGGCCAATTTAAAACCACCACCATGCTTTTCTTTCTTCAAAGCCTGATTGGTTGGTTGTGATCACCAAGTCTGAAGACACCAAGTGGAGATTGAAACACTTCTGAAAAATGAAAGTAACACCTTTAAAGGAATTCTACACTCAAAAACTATATTTTGGAAAATGCATCATCTAACAGTTTTTGTTCTGTACTGAAAGTGCTCTATCTTGAAAATAGCTGACAACAATGTGTATGAAAGTTACCATTACTATTAATATTAATTATTTAATTACCTCATGTTACCTCATGGTTTACACAGATAATGACTACACCTCTAATCAGGGGCGTCATTTAGGGGGCACAGAGGACCTGAGGTGCCAAAGGGATGGGAGGTGACCCCTTCGTAATTTGGAGCATTTTGCATATACTTGGGGTATATTTATTAGTGCACACCGTAGCAAAATGTTTTCCGGAGAGTTTCTATTGGACAAATTCAAGGCAGTTCCATGCCTATTTAGTTCTGTTTGGTGCCTGGTGAATGCACCCCTGTAAAAGCAGTTTCCTCCCATCTAGAGCCACAAACCTTATGCCTACTTTGACCCCGTCAACCTCCACCCCAGCCACCATATTGGATCCCATCCCTTACGAGACACACTACCACCCACTGGTTGCCCAACTTCACTTCCAGCTCCCTATCTCCTTTGCACCGCTGAATAAGAGCAGTATGATAATGCACCTTAGCGTCACCCAGGATAAAAGGCTTCATTGCAGGCGTTGACATCAGAGAGAGAGGCAGAGAAAATCTACCGACGTATCAGAAATGTGTAACTCTCAAAGAGAAAAGTCAAGTTGTTCTTTCCAGGATTTCCTTCTGTTGTTCTGAAGGTAATTCCTCGGTGGCGTCTCCTTCCTGGACATCATTTTAACTGCTTCCTGTCTACATGACCTTAACTTCCAGAGGCCATGTCACCTCTGACCCACCCTCGGTTTGGGGTTGGTAGTGCCGAGGAGGTCCAACTGTTGGTGGACCGTTTCAAAGCGAGTTTCAATTATACCCTTAGGCTCGTACCAACTCACAAAGACAATTCAGAGAAGTCAATGGGTAGAAAAACAAGCAAACAGTCCCACACATCCTCAGTTTTCTCACTTTCCAGAAAGCTACCCATCCTCTGTCTATCTCCACCAAATCCCTGAGGAACAAAACAAGTTGGGACTGCTCCACAATCACTGCAACACCAGCCTATAGCTGGAGAACACAGTCTTTTGATGTCAAATGTCCTGTGTGTACCTACTATGAGAGCTCGCCCATTTACTCTCTCTCCCACTCTCTGCTACTGAAATTTTAATCCATTTTCTTGTGATCTGAGTCCCAGCTACAACCCCATTTGTGTAGCAATTCTCTCTCTCTGCCATTGATTCCCAGAAGCGTCCCACCACCACCTGACCTATCTCCCTCGCAGGGAAGGAAGCCATCTCTCCTAATCCATTGATTTCCTGTTCATGGCAAATTAACTGTTCATGTTCTATATGAGAGTCCGGGGAACGAGGAACTGTGGGGGGCGGGGTTGAATGTAATGCACAGCACTTTTTAAATACCACACCAGGCAGGAAAAAATGGGCACCATTCACTTTCGTCTCCATGTGAGACGATCGAACTGACCACATCTTGAGGGGCAATAGATTTCTCTTCTCTTTGCAGTCTGGGTAACACGTTTCCCTTCATGCTTTGCGCCTGCTGCATACCCCTCTGGCATCTTGAATAAATGTTATCTTTGGATGAACCTCAGGGTCACGCTCACATGTTTTCATCTCTGCGGAGAGAGAGTATATATTTAGAGAACTTGGCACAGGATAAAGGATGGAGGAGTTGCTCTCTGTCAAACCTTCTAAATGGCGACCAAGCTTTGCATTAAAGGCTTTGGTCTAAAGCATGTTATATCATGATTATGTACTCCAATTATGTTGTACATAGATTATATAGACACTGTTCTCATGATATCAACCGTTTTTGGCATGGATACACTATATTATGACAGATTACATATCCTCTATAATGTTGAATCCACCTCCATCCACTATTTTGTAGTACTTACATAGCATTGAGATTTGATCAAATCTGTTTTCTGCTTATGATGCAAGACAGGCACCATTTGACCACAGCCGTCTGGTCAAGCAGACCTGTTCTCTCCGGACACATGCTGACTGACCTCACCACGGGGTGAGCCAGACATGCTCACACAGCTATCTCTCTCACACACCCAGGCTGAACCAGCCGCCAATTACCTCCTGTGATTAGGATTCTGTGACGAGCTCCGCTGCCACTTTCAATTGGCAGCAACATGGCAGCCGTGTAATAAGGTCTGCTGGATCAGTTTTGGGGACGCAGGCACAGATCCGTGTGTGTCTGTGTGTGTACTCTTCTGTACACCTGTTCTTTACGTCAGTGTGCCTGGTTGCAGTTTGTATGTGGATAATATGGATATATGGATATATGTGAGTGTGAGTGTGTAAATCTGTTGCCAAATGTCCCCAGGCATTTGTTGGTAAGCTTGAGGCCTAGAGATACTGATGATGAGGAAACCCCAAGAGACAGAAAGAGATAGTGGAAAATATGTACAGACAGAGAGAGACAGAAAGAGATGGACAGATACAAAAAGAGGACAGAATCTGAAACAAAGCTTACTTCACATAAACATCCAACACTGTGGTTAATGGGCCTCTGAGGTACCTAGACTTTCCCTACAAACAACACGTAGCTCCTCAGGGGTGTGTGTGTTTGCTTGTGTGTGTGTGTGTGTGTGTGTGTGTGTGTGTGTGTGTGTGTGTGTGCATGCCTACGTACAGTACGTGTCAGTGTCTAACTCTTGTGTGAGTGTGACAGGGAGAGGGTGTGTAAACTAACTTTCCATTCTAAATTCCCTGGGTTTTAGAGCTTATTATGCCCCACCTCATGAGATTCACAAACAGACCAACAGCAAACCCATTACCAATTACGTATTGACATTTAATCAGTATGTTCACTTGTAGGGGACATACAGTAGGAGAGTATTTTCTCCCTGGGAGTAAATACCCAACCGTCTCTAGATATTATCGTCAACCTAGTCCCAGTGAGAGGCTGACATATCAGCATACTCCAGTCTCTCTCTATCACAAGCTGCAAGGCATATCACACAGACACACATACACATACATACCACCAGCAGCAGTCTGTTTTCAGTCCCTAAAAAGAGCATGTCTACCCCCCTCACTTATCATCTAACCTTAGTCCTACGCTGAGTGCACAACACATTAGGAACACCTTCCTAATACTGAGTTGCACGCCCTTTTGCCCTCAGAACAGCCTCAATTCATCGGGGCATGGACTCTACAAGGTGTCGAAAGCATTCCACAGGGATGCTGGCCTATGTTGACTCCAATGCTTTCCACAGTTGTGTCAAGTTGGATGGATGTCCTTTGGGTGGTTGACCATTCTTGATACACACACTGATACACACACTGTTGAGTGTGAAAAACCCAGTAGCGTTGCAGTTCTTGACACACTCAAACCGGTGCGCCTGGCACCTACTACTTTTGTCTTGCCCATTCACCCTCTGTATGGCACACATACACAATCCATGTCTCAGTTGTCTCATGGCTTAAAAATCCTTCTTTAACCTGTCTTCTTCCCTTCATCTACACTGATTGAAGTGTAGTATTATTGTCATCAATAAAGAATCATAGCTTTTACCTGGTCAGTATATGTCATGGAAAGAGCAGGTGTTCCTAATGTTTGTACACTCAGTGTAACCTTTCAGCACAAGACAGTGGTCCTCTCTAGCTCAATTGAGGGCCAGGTTGTCAGGATGGGTAATGTACTGTACACATTGATTACAAGTACTCCTAAAGATGCACTTAATTTTAACTAGCTAAATCCTGTGTAACAACTAGTAATTACATTGTACTTGGCTAACATTACATGTACTATGCTTTGAAATAGTGTCTTATTCTTGAAATAGTGTCTTATGCTTGTAACGCCAGGGTAGTGGGTTCGATCCCCGGGACAACCCATACGTAAAAATGTATGCGCACATGACTGTAAGTCGCTTTGGATAAAAGTGTCTGCTAAATGGCTTATTATTATTAACTGACCTGTCTCATTGTGAAGCTAGAGCTACCGCTGACTGATGCTCCCCACTCTGTAGACACTGTATCTCTTTTTTGTCATGGAATAGGTATGGTTGTTATCGACTGCACACTTTTACCAAATCTCAGTCTGTATACTTTATGTTTGTTGTATCTGCTATCAGTGTTTACTTTGGTTGGAATTTGGTTGAACACTACCCGGGTATTCTCTCTCTAAAGTTCTTCTTATGACATGTTGTTTCTGGTTTCTGTATGGGTCTCATTACGTGGCTCATCATTGGGTGCTATATTCGGCTCGCTGCCCTCGGGGTGGGCAAGGTAGCACGGAGATGTCAATCACCAATAAGAACGAAGGAAAGAAATGGGAGGGAAACTGAGAGAGAGGTAGAGAGGGAGGAAAACAAACATCATGAAACATTGAGAAAGTAAAATACCTCAGTGAGAGCAGCTTCGGCCCAACAGTAATAAAATAAACAGGGCAGGGAGCTAGCTAGTAGCTACACGCAAGCAAGGACAGTGCCTTATCCTTTGGTTATTTCTCCCTAGGAGAGGTGATGTTTTGCTGTAGTGACAGGGCGGTGTTATTGTTGGAGGTGCTCTACCTCACCAAGGTTATAGTCAAATTGGATCACACCACTACGGTGAGAGGACCGTAGCTACAGTACCTGGGTGGTGGTGGTGGGAAAGAGGGCAAGCAAAGGTTGAGGTAAAATGGGTTGATGATGTCATTTATGTTTTTTCTTCTCTCCCTTTAGTGTTCAAACACTGGCATACACTCACATAAGTGTCTAAAGCAGTCGTTCCATAACTCACACATAGAAACAAAACCAGTTGGCTTTGTTTCTTACCTGGTCCCAGTATTAAGTCAGCAACCCACCATTTGGGATTTGTTTCTGTTTGTCCTATTAATTATCTTGCAGTAGAAAATGGATGGTTCCTAAATACGCACCATACAAACTAGTGTCTCCAGTAATCTAGTGTTTGCAATATTAATGAAAAGGCATTGTTCGATCCATTCAGAAATACTAGTTTGCTTATAAGCAGTTACTCTTAGACTGTAGAGACCAAGCAAGTATAAATCATCTTCTATTTCTCTAAGGGGCTTTTTAGCACCTTCGCCCACCTGAAATGTCATGTCAGGCTGTTGCTATAGATATTCTCCTCACAGAACAGGAACGGTAGGTGGAGAGAAGAAATAGAAGGAGAGAAAGAAAGGGAGGAAAGAAAATTGACTCATGGAATGGAATTATATTAAAAGAGAGAGCTTTTGTCTATCAGTGAGAGAGAAGGAGAGATAGAAAAAAATAGGGATTATAATAAAGAGAACTAGCCTCCACCTGTCAGCCTATCAAAAGTGTTGTTGTGTCATAGAGCACTCATCTCTGTGAACTCCTTAACCTAATGAGCCAGATGCTTCTCAATGGCTTCTTCTTACACCAGCAGCATTGTACCACAGCTGCTATGGGCCATTTGTCACCAGTACAGCACAGTACTTCTCCCACACTCAACGCTAGCTAGAGTATAGCTCCCCTTCATCATTTCGAGTTGCTCCAGTGTCTTTGCCCTTGTTGCTTTTCTCTCCTAATCAAGCACACTCAGACTACATCAGTAGCGGTGCATGGGTCAAATCACTGAGGAAGTCAAGCCAAGCCAGTAAAAAAGCCATATTACAACCTATGTTGTGATAATTGCTTTGTTTGCTCTATAACCCATTCGTTCGTACGCCACCGTATATATACAATAAGGCCGTGACAACAAAAAGACAATAGTCACATAGTGGCAGGATAAATTTAACTACACATACATTTGTTTCATCACAAAACTGGAGAGCAACATCTGTCCGGTGAAGTCCACAAAATAAATATTGCATGTAACAAACCATTATATCACCTGCAGCATGTTCAAGCAAGTTAATGTTTTCAACAGTTTACTAAACAACTACTGATTTAGAACCACAGAGTTAGCGCAAGTCAGCACAAATAAAACAGGAGCACTGCCTCCGCTATTCCTGCATCATTTCAACTTAAACATTGAAACATCATCAAATCAACAAGGCTATATATGATTAGTTTAATGCACTGAAAACAAAGATACCAAAAACAATTTAGTCCAATCAATGTTGCTAAATATCATGTGGCTGTCAATGGTACTGATTTCTGTGTGAGTGCGTGGGCAAGTAAAACATTTTATTTTTACTCACCCTACTTATAGACTATTTGAACCCCAATGCCATCCTCCTCTCTTTCATGTTGGCAAAATGGTCTATGGCTCTGTCATACAGTACACTTTTAGTTTTTGTTGTCATAGGCTACCTAGTTAAAACGCTTGCTAGCCTAACTTCCTCGCATTGGTAACAATGAACCACAGAACCAGCTAGCTAGCTAGCTAACGTGAGCCTACTAGGCTACATTTTGAACATAAATGGTCTCAGGCCAGTGGCACAACATATTAATTTATGGTTAGATCATAATCATTGGCCTGTACAGAGAATTAAGTCAAAACCACAAGTCCAAATCCACATCTCCATCCATGACTTAGGAAAGGGCTGATTTAGCAAGCTAGCAACTTGCTAAATCAGGGGCGGCAGGTAGCTTAGTCGGTAAGAGCGTTGTGCCAGTAACCGAAAGGTCGCTGGTTCTAATCCCCAAGCCGACTAGGTGAAAAATCTGTCGATGTGCCCTTAAGCAAGGCACTTAACCCTAATTGCTCCTGTAAGTCGCTCTGGATAAGAGCGTCTGCTAAATGACTAAAATGTAAATGTAATGCATGACATCAACACAAGCAGAAACAGGAAGTGATTGCTTAGGAAGTTAGTAAGTGATTTGATTGGTCTGATGCCAAATCCAAACTGGCCTACCTTGGAAGGCGTTTTGCTGCACCAGGACAACCTACAGTTGAGCTCAGCTTAATGATGATTGGCTAATTATTTCATATTTTTTTTATCAAGGGAGGACAACTATTTGCTGGCATCAATCAATAAATGCTACGGCAGCAACATGTTTAACTCTTTTGATCCAGACAGCGTCAGATACATGGGCTACACATACTGAGAAAGAGGAGCGCTGTTTCCCTCATTCGGATGATTTCTCCGGTGAGATTCAGCCACTTGCGAGTTGACAGAACATTATGAAAACACAGAGAGAGAAGAGACATTATTTTATAATTGTATTTTTTTATTGGTCAGATATTTGGGGAAGCCTGGCTTCCCTTGGCATCCAAGACTGCACTCCACTGGACTACCTGTACCCAAAACAGGCTTGATTTGCTCAGTGATTCAGAATGTGATTCAGACACCATTCTGTGTGTCTTGATGGTGTCGATTTGTTGTGACTGGCTCATTAATTCACATGTAATTGTCTAGCTTTAACTAGCATGATGAAAGACGCGATGCTCGTGGATTTCCTTTGAGAAACTGCGGGTTACGAAAAACAACCGTTATCATCGCAGTGCAATCACCAAATCTAATGCTTTCAATCTGTAATCTCACCCAAAGAGCCAGTCTCTTAATTCTTTAATAGAAAGACTCTATGGTTGTGTCCCAAATGGTACTGTATTCCCTAAATAGTGCACTACTTTTGACCAGAGCCTTATAGGCCCTGGTCAAAAGTAATGCACTATAAAGGGAATAGGGTGCCATTTGGGACAAATATAGATTAGATCATTCAGTTGCTTCTGTTAACCCTTTGAAACAAAGATGATAAAATATTGAAGATTCAGCTGCTTCTGCCCAGTGGGAATCTTGGGAAGACAAATTAAATCTCCAAATATCTCAAATGGATCTAGTATCCCACATTCATTTCTCCCCATCTGAGAATCCTTCATTGTTTACATAATCTGTTTCACATCAAATCCTCAAAGAAAGTGTTTGCACGACAGAGCCATAAGGATGATGGATAATTCTCTTGAAACCGGTTGAAAATATGTTTGGTCTCATTACATCTTCTGTCATTCCCTGGCCAATTATTATTCAGTAATGCATAGATTTCCTGTGTGTGTTTCAATGTATTATTTTGGATGGTGTGAATGATGATAGTATAGTAGCTAATTCCTCTGAAGTTGGGATATTCATTTTGATTCTGAAGTCTAATGAGTTTCATTGTACAGCTTTATTAATGATGTACCTTTGATTGTAACTGTAGTCGATTAAATAGATCAGTGAGTGGTAATGAATGACAGTTTACACATCATTGGATTGACTTCCTTCATCTATCACCAATCTCAGGAACTCATTTGTACATTAGCCATTTTTTTGTTAGGAGTCATTATAAAATGCTTCATTGTTGTAGCCGGGAAGTGAATTGAAATATATGAATTGATTTGAAGCTAACCATGCCCCACTACCATCAAAAATGTCCTTATTATTGTATCTATCATTCATGTGAAAGCCAACCCTTATTGTGTGCTTATGTAACGTGGTAATGTGATTCAGAACCACACTCGTGATGACTGACTTTGTCTGAGACCTAGGCTGAAGCTCAGAGGGCTAACACAGTCTTGTGGTGCACAGGAAAACCCCAGTTGGTTTCACTAACATCCTGTGGAACTACACATAAACATGACAGTCTGGCTAGATAGGACATTTGATGGCTATCTCGTCTGAGCGACTCCATATTAAGGCTGTGCTAACATCCCAATCAAAGCATGTAATCTTGTTAAGGCGAGATTACACTTTGCGATGGCCAATCAGGGCCTGTCCAGGTCTCCCTGCCTTCTGTCAACCCTGATTGACAGCGCTGCACTCCCATTCGCTGAGAGGTGAAAAATTCCTTCCCTCCACTAATTAAAGCTCTCATCTGTCCGTGGCCCCCCTGATTGACACTTGCTACTTCCCACACACTAGTGGTGTAAAAGCAAGATGGAGAGAGGGGTCAGGGCAAGGTTAGAAGCCAGGAATAGAAGGGTGCGTCTGGAGGGCAGGAGGGAAAGAAGAGTAGAGGAGAGGGGAGGAGGGTGCTGGTCTTCTAGGCTGAGCCCCAGCCTCATCAGTGGGCAGATGAGATGATCACACCTCTATAGCTCTGATGGTGAGAGAGCATTGCAGTAGGCTTAATGAAGGCTCATACCACTTCAGTCTTAACCTCACACTTCTCACTCTCATAATGGAGAGTAGTGCAATTAAAAAGGGATTGTGGAGAAAGGGGATGCACTGGACTTATATACTCTGACTGGATTGAAGTACTCATCTCTGTCAGTGTCCAACTGGGTTTGAACTCAAGTCTCTAGGGTGCCACGTGATTGTTAGCCCGCTGAACTAAAGCTTACACATTAGCTTGGGGAACTACTGCATGTCTTAAGGTAAGGCAAGGTTTCGCAATGCCTGCAACAAGCTCTCACACTCTCACTGCAGAATTAGACGTTTTTGCACTTTTCTCCAAACGTCAAATTTCTAAGTTGCTACAAGCATCAAATTCAGAAGTTAAGGGTTAAAGATGGAGGTTTTGGATAGGGTTAAAACATTAAGTTTAAGCACTCATTCTGAATGGTGCCGCTAAGGGTTAAGGTTTGGGATAGGCTAAAACACGCATCCGGAGTCAAGGTATTATGGTAATAGCGCTCACTGTTGCCCCTAGTGGCCGGTTTTGAAGGCATTTCCCAACGTCATCAGGACATGGAGAGACATCCAATTTTGAAGTCAATCTTGAGCCTGTTCTCATGATGCAAGCATGATTCACCAAACATCCTTCATTGGCATCACAATATGATTCACAACAATGGCTTTGAGGTCTAGGCCCTGCTACATTGGCCCTTACATAGAATATTTTGTAGCCGACATGACAAATTATGGTTGGCCAGGTGTCAGTTTGAAAGATGGGGGAGATTTCACATGTGAAATGGCTGTTTTCACATGTTGAGCTTAAATTTCATGTGAAACTATCTTTTCACATGTATTAAATTTCCCGCACAGTCATCCTATTTCCCAAGTAAAAACAGCTTTTGAATTACCCCAAAATCACCCATAATATTTGTACGCTATTAAAATGCTCAGAAGTGAAGAAATTTTACTTTTTCTCTCATCTCTAACTATCAGGAAGCCTGAAAGAACAGGACGAGTGGGCGGGGAGCTTATGTTCATGAGCTCGCCTTGACTGACAGCTCTTTGAAACGCTTGTGGTCGTTGCCAGGTAACAAGGTAAACAATGGGCCACATGTCATTCCGAGCCTAAATAGTATGCCTCAACCCATTTTCTCTGCAAAATGCTCTCATGGTCAACAAAGCTGATCATGGACTGTTGAACATCATACGAACAGCAGCAATACACAATTGCATTTCTATTGTTTTGTAACTAATTACAGAATACACTTCACAAGAATTAGTCAAGCCTGAGTCATCTTAGAAAAGTAATAACACATAATAATAAATACACAATGAGTAATGATAACTTGGCTATATACACAGGGTACCAGGACCGAGTCGATGTGCAGGGGTATGAGGTAGTTGATGTAGATATGTACATATAGCTAGGAATAAAGTGACTTGGCAACAGGATAGATAATAAACGGTAGCAGCAGCATATGTGATCAGTCAAAAAAGTGAGTGCAAAAAGGGTCAATGAAGATGGTCCGGGTAGCTATTTGGTTAACTATTTAACTAACTATTTAGCAGTCTTGGGGGTAGAAGCTTTTCAGGGTCCTGTTAGTTCCAGACTTGGTGAATTGATACCGCTTGCCGTGCGGTAGCAGAGAGAACAGTCTATGACTTGGGTGGCTGAAGTCTTTGACAATTTTTAGGGCCTTTCTTTGACACTGCCTGGTATAGAGGTTCTGGATGGCAGGGAGCTCAGACCCAGGGATGTACTGGGCCGTACCCTCTGTAGCGCCTTGAGGTCAGATGCCAAGCAGTTGCCATATCAAGTGGTGATGTAGCCAGTCAAGATGTTAAACTTTTTGATGATCTGAGGGCCCATGCCAAATCTTTTCAGCCTCCTGAGGGGGAATAGGCATTGTCGTGCCCTCTTCACGACTGTGTTGGTGTGTTTGGACCATGATAGATCCTTTGTGATGTGGACACTGAGGAACTTGAAGCTCTCGACCTGCTCCACTACAGCCCTGTCGATGTGAATGGGGGCGTGCTCGACTCCCTGTTTCCTGTAGTCCATGATCAGCTCCTTTGTCTTGCTGATGTTGAGGGAGAGGTTGTTGTCCTGGCACCACACTGCCAGGTCTCTGACCTCCTCCCTATAGGCTGTCTCATCGTCGTCGGTGATCAGGCCTACCACCGTTGTGCCGTCAGCAAACTTAACAATGGTGTTGGAGTCGTGCATGGCCACATAGTCGTGGGTGAACAGGGAGTACAGGAGGGGACTAAGCACACACCCCTGAGGGGCCCCCGTGTTGAGGGTCAGTGTGGCAGATGTGTTGTTGCCTACTCTCACCATCTGGGGGTGGCCCGTTAGGAAGTCCAGGATCCAGTTGCAGAGGGAGGTGTTCAGTCATGGTTAGTACATGAAAACAGCGTATTGATCAGATATTTATTTTTATATTTTACAACAGGCCAGCATAGCCTAAATTTTGATCAACATGAACACTCATGAGAAATAAAGGTGAGAAATAATGGTGAGACATCATTTGACATTTTAAAAAATATTAGAGCCATCAGCCCAATATAGACAGTGTGCAGGACCCATTGATTCGTACAATTTGTAACACTCATCTCCTGTCTGAATGCTTGAAAGAAATATTACAAAGTAATGACATGTGATATCAGATCACGTAAACGTGAATTACTTAGGCTTTAAGAAATGCAACCAACTACAGAGATTGATGGGGAGGGGAGCGGGAAAGGTGGGGGACGCATGTACCCCGCTTCAAATCAAGCAGGCTTCAGTCACCCCCAAGATTGAAGTGGGAGACAAATCCAGCTATGGCCTCTTCCTTGTCAGGCCTCTCACACTGGGCAGACAGAGGTCATGGGATGGACAGCTCATACAGCTTCCCCACATATGGCGATCGGTCCAGGGTGACCTCGTTGTAGAGGATATCCATCTTTTTGAAAAGATAAATGTTATAAATGGGTAGTGAATTGAATTTCCTTTTATTTACTGTTCTGAGTTATGATGCTATCAATTCATTGATCTTTACTGGTGTTTTTGAAGTACTCAATTTGAAATATGCAATATTTGGTTGTGCACTTTTTTGTAAAACTTGTGCCTGTAATGCTCAATTGATGCAGATTTGAAATGAATAACTATGACTTACAGTATGTTGGGTCTGTTTTCACAGGCTTCACAGCATAACTCAGAACACCGCAGCAGGAATGGTGTGATACAAAATCAGCATTCCCAAGGCAAAGAAGGGGGGCTTCTTTGCCTTGGGAAAGCTGATTTTGTATCACACCATTCCCGCTGTGGTGGTTGCCTGGGAAGCTGTGCAGTAGATGTGGAGAGTTTGGAATAATAAACGACACCTGGGAGCCAGAAATCTTTCTGATTGAGAGGGGGTTAAATACTTATTTCCCTCATTAAAATGCAAATAAATTTATAACATTTTTGACATGCGTTTTTCTGGATTATTTTGTTGTTATTCTGTCTCTCACTGTTCAAATAAACCTACCATTAAAATTATAGACTGATCATTTCTTTGTCAGTGGGCAAACGTACAAAATCAGCAGGGGATCAAATACTTTTTTCCCTCACTGTATATCCCCCCCCAATCAACATGATTAGCCCCAATGACACAATCAACTGTAAGACAACAACCCACACAATGGAATGGCAAAATATGATTTTCAGGGGTAAATTACAAGTACTATACACACACCGCAACTCCTTTTGTTGACAACATTCCTTTTTGCCAGCTGTGTGCTAGCAGTTCTAATACTCAATGGCGATGGAAGAACAAAAAACATATAGTGACTATTGGGTGTGTTACAGCTGTGTTCACAAAGCAGCCACAGTGACATTTGCATTATGTAACGTTAGCCCCCGATCCCTCCCAAATTTTGGCTACTGTGTCAGACTCAACAAACTCTGATACATACATTATGGTCAGCGCTTGCAAGATCCACTGTCATTGATGGTACAGCATCCGTCTTCAGGATTAGCTTCCTGGCAAGACCCATCGAATGTTCTCCCCAATTGATAAATCAACTTCATTCGAAATGTGCACTGCACATACGTGACATCATTAACATTTTTGGTGCAGCCTGTCCACCCAAAATCAAATCAAATCACATTTTATTGGTTGCATACACATACAGTGGGGAGAACAAGTATTTGATACAATGCCGATTTTGCAGGTTTTCCTACTTACAAAGCATGTAGAGGTCTGTAATTTTTATCATAGGTACACTTCAACTGTGAGAGACGGAATCTAAAACAAAAATCCAGAAAATCACATTGTATGATTTTTAAGTAATTAATTTGCATTTTATTGCATGACATAAGTATTTGATACATCAGAAAAGCAGAACTTCATATTTGCTACAGAATCCTTTGTTTGCAATTACAGAGATCATACGTTTCCTGTAGGTCTTGACCAGGTTTGCACACACTGCAGCAGGGATTTTGGCCCACTCCTCCATACAGACCTTATCCAGATCCTTCAGGTTTCGGGGCTGTCGCTGGGCAATACGGACTTTCAGCTCCCTCCAAAGATTTTATATTGGGTTCAGGTCTGGAGACTGGCTAGGTCACTCCAGGACCTTGAGATGCTTCTTATGGAGCCACTCCTTAGTTGCCCTGGCTGTGTGTTTCGGGTCGTTGTCATGCTGGAAGACCCAGCCACGACCCATCTTCAATGCTCTTACTGAGGGAAGGAGGTTGTTGGCCAAGATCTCGCGATACATGGCCCCATCCATCCTCCCCTCAATACGGTGCAGTCGTCCTGTCCCCTTTGCAGAAAAGCATCCCCAAAGAATGATGTTTCCACCTCCATGCTTCACGGTTGGGATAGTGTTATTGGGGTTGTACACATCCTTCTTCTTCCTCCAAACACGGCGAGTGGAGCTTAGACCAAAAAGCTCTATTTTTATCTCATCAGACCACATGACCTTCTCCCATTCCTCCTCTGGATCACCCAGATGGTCATTGGCAAACTTCAGACGGGCCTGGACATGCGCTGGCTTGAGCAGGGGGACCTTGCGTGCGCTGCAGGATTTTAATCCATGACGGCGGAATGTGTTACTAATGGTTTTCTTTGAGACTGTGGTCCCAGCTCTCTTCAGGTCATTGACCAGGTCCTGCCGTGTAGTTCTGGGTTGATCCCTCACCATCCTCATGATCATTGATGCCCCACGAGGTGAGATCTTGCATGGAGCCCCAGATCGAGGGTGATTGACCGTCATCTTGAACTTCTTCCATTTTCTAATAATTGCGCCAACAGTTGTTGCCTTCTCACCAAGCTGCTTGCCTATTGTCCTGTAGCCCATCCCAGCCTTGTGCAGGTCTACAATTTTATCCCTTATGTCCTTACACAGCTCTCTGGTCTTGGCCATTGTGGAGAGGTTGGAGTCTGTTTGATTGAGTGTGTGGACAGGTGTCTTTTATACAGGTAACGAGTTCAAACAGGTGCAGTTAATACAGGCAATGAGTGGAGAACAGGAGGGCTTCTTAAAGAAAAACTAACAGGTCTGTGAGAGCCGGAATTCTTACTGGTTGGTAGGTGATCAAATTCTTATGTCATGCAATAAAATACAAATTAATTACTTAAAAATCATACAATGTGATTTTCTGGATTTTTGAAAAATTACAGACCTCTACATGCTTTGTAAGTAGGAAAACCTGCAAAATCGGCAGTGCATCAAATACTTGTTCTCCCCACTGTATTTAGCAGATGATATTGCGGGTGTAACGAAATGCTTCTGTAGCGAAATGAAAAGCAACCACTGCTGTCGGACGCCTTCATTCTTCAGAAAATGTTACACTATGACATCCAGTCAAAACACATTGTGCTTTTGCTGTCATGCTGGTAAGTAGCTTGCTAGCTAACAGTCACACCACAGATGATAGGTTACCAGTACATTTGGTTGTAAGTTCTGCTTGAGCAAGGCGTACGCACACATGCATTCTAGACTCAGGAGTAGACGTAACATTGTCACACCCTGATCTGTTTCACCTGTCTTTGTGATTGTCTCCACCCCCCTCCAGGTGTCGCCCATCTTCCCCATTATCCCCAGTGCATTTATACCTGTGTTCTCTGTTTGTTTGTTGCCAGTTCGTTTTGTTTCGTCAAGGATACCAGCGGTTTTCCCCTTGCTCCTGTCTTTCTCAAGATCCTGGTTTTTAGTTTTCCTGGTTTTGACCATTCTGCCTGCCCTGACCCTGAGCCTGCCTGTCGTTCTGTACCTTGTCACACCACCCTAGATTATTGACCTCTGCCTGCCCTGACCCTGAGACTGCCTGCCATTCTGTACCTTTTTGGACTCTGATCTGGATTACTGACCTCTGCCTGCCATTGACTTGTCGTTTGCCTGCCCCCTGTTTTTGTAATAAACTTTTGTTACTTCGACACTGCCTGCATCTGGGTCTTCTACTGAAATGTGATAAACATAGTAAATGGAAATCCGGGACACTGTATTAATTTGTGGATTATGTTTCGTATGATATGTTATGAATTACAGTTAGTATAATATGTTACGAATGCAATTCGTACAATATGTTATGAATTTTTTAATCTCATGATACTGTATGTTACGAATTCCAATTTGTTGTGGTTAGCATTAGCTAGGTGGTTAGGTGGCTAACGCTAACATTAGCTAGGTGGCTAACGTTAGCTAGGTTAGCAGTTAGGGTTAGGGGTTAAGGTTAGGGTTAAGGTTAAGGTTAGGAGTTAGGTTAAAGGGTTAGGGTTAGGGTTAGCTAACATGCTAAGTAGTTACAAAGTAGCTAAAAAGTAGTAAGTAGTTACAAATGTTGTCCATGATGAGATTTGAAAACGCATTTGAACTCCTTTGCTGCTAAAACAGCCTCAACTCTTCTGGGAAGGCTTTCCACTAGATGTTGGAGCATTGCTGCTGGGACTTGCTTCCATTCGGCCACAAGAGCATTAGTGAGGTTGGGCACTGATGTTGGGTGATTAGGCCTGGCTTGCAGTCTGCGTTCCAATACATCCCAAATGTGTTCAATGGGGTTGGGGTCAGGGCTCTGTGCAGGCCAGTCAAGTTCTTCCACACCGATGTCGACAAACCATTTCTGTATGGACCTAGCTTTGAGCACGGGGGCATTGTCATGCTGTAACAGGAAAGGGCCTTCCGCAAACTGTTGCCACAAAGTTGGAAGCACAGAATCGTCTAGAATGTCCTTATATGCTGTAGCATTTAGATTTCCATTCAATGGAACTAAGAGGCCTAGCATGAACCATGAAAAACAGCCCCAGACCATTATTCTTGTGTGGCCTACCACTGTTGTTGCTCCTAGACGTTTCCACTTCACAATAACAGTTTCCACTTCACAATAACAGCACTTACAGTTGACTGGTGAAGCTCTAGCAGGGCAGACATTTTACAAACTGACTTGTTAGAAAGGTCGCATCCTATGACCTTTCCATGTTGTAAGTCACTGAGCTCTTCAGTAAGGCCATTCGACTGCCAACGTTTCTCTATGGAGATTGCATGGCTGTGTGCTCGATTTTATACACCTGTCAGCAATGGGTGTGGCTGAAATAGCCGAATCCACTAATTTGAAGAGGTGTCCACATACTTGTGTATTTATATACAGTACCAGTCAAAGGTTTGGACACACAATAACTCATTCAAGGGTTTTTCTTTTTGGTTCCAACCGCTGTGTCTTTGTGAGATGCAGAGTAGGTGAACGGATGATCTCCGCATGTGTGGTTCCCACAGTGAAGCATGGAGGAGGAGGTGTGATGGTGTGGGGGTGCTTTGCTGGTGACACTGTCAGTGATTTATTTAGAATTCAAGGCACACTTCACCAGCATGGCTACCACAGCATTCTGCAGCGATACGCCATCCCATCTGGTTTGCGCTTAGTGGGACTATCATTTGTTTCAACAGGACAATGACCCAAAACACAACTCCAGGCTGTGTAAGGGCTATTTGACCAAGGAGAGTGATGGAGTGCTGCATCAGATGACCTGGCCTCCACAATCACCCGACCTCAACCCAATTGAGATGGTTTGGGATGAATTGGACCGCAGAGTGAAGGAAAAGCAGCCAACAAGTGCTCAGCATATGTGATAACTCCTTCAAGACTGTTGAAAAAGTATTCCTCATGAACCTGGTGGAGAGAATGCCAAGAGTGTGCAAAGCTGTCATCAAGGCAAAGGGTGGCTACTTTGAAGAATCTCAATTATAAAATATATTTTGATTTGTTTAACACTTTTTTGGTTACTACATGATTCCTTGTGTGTTATTTCATAGTTTTGATGTCTTCACTATTATTGTACAATGTAGAAAATAGTAAAAATAAACAAAACCCTTGAATGAGTACGTGTTCAAACTTTTGACTGGTACTGTATACTCAATCATTCCATAACGACAAAGCGAAAACAGGTTTTGGAAATGTTATAAAAACATATATTTTTAAAAAAAACATATTTACATAAGTATTCAGACCCTTTGCTATGAGACTCGAAATTGAGCTGAGGTGCATCCATGGTGGTGGCAGCATCATGCTGTGGGGATGTTTTTCAGCGGCAGATACTGGGAGACTAGTCAGGGTCGAGGGAAAGATGAACGGAGCAAAGTACAGAGAGATCCTTCATGAAAACTTGCTCCAGAGCGCTCAGGACCTCAGACTGGTGCGAAGGTTGACCTTCCAACAGGATAACGACCCTAAGCACACAGTTAAGACGATGCAGGAGTGGCTTCGGGACAAGTCTCTGAATATCCTTGAGAGGCCCAGCCAGAGCCCGGACTTGAGTCCGATCGAACATCTCTGGAGAGACCTGAAAATAGCTGTGCAGCAACGCTCCCCATCCAACCTGACAGAGCTTGAGAGGATCTGCAGAGAAGAATGGGAGAAACTCCCCAAATACAGGTGTGCCAAGCTTGTAGCGTCAAACTCAAGAAGACTCGAGGCTGTAATCACTGCCAAAGGTGCTTCAACAAAGTACTGAGTAAAGGGTCTGAATACTTATGTAAATGTGATGTTTCCGGGGTTATTGTTTTTTACATTTGCAAAACTTTCTAAAAACCTGTTTTGCTTTTTCATTATTCGGTATTGTGTGTAGATTGATGAGGGGAAAAAACAATTTTATCAATTTCAGAATAAATGCTGTAAAGTAACAACATGTGGAATAAGTCAAGGGGTCTGAATACTTTCCGAATGCATTATTTATATACATGTTTTTTTACTCCTAATTCAAATTCATACATACCAACAATTTACAGTCGCCAACAAACAACTACTACATCTCATTTGCCAAGTCTCGCATGCTCCCACCCCCATTCCTAGTGCCAGCATTATTGTTTGTCACTTGGCCTTAAATTGTACCAATTTGTTTTTCTTAGTCGCTCATGCTATTTCAATATCTAAATAATAAATAATTAGTTTTTTCCATTGTGTTAGTAATGTTGGATTGATTGATTTCCAAGTTTTTAGTATACGTTTTTTCAAGATGAGTGATGAGAAGAGACTCGTCCAGCCCATTGGGTATCTCACTACACCACCATTGGCCATGTCTTGAAATATGCAGACAAACTGAATAAAAGTACATTTACATTGTAATACTTCTGACAGCCAACTTTCTAGCTCCATCCATAACTTTTGGACTTATTGCGTAATTATTAGTTTTACACTTAAGTCATAACTCTGCCATTATGCTGTAGAATTTGTGAATTTTGTCTCTTGTATAATACATTCTATATGCCTACATTAGTTTATACTGGATTAAGGGTACATTTTCGTTAACTGTAATTTCTTTAGTTATGCTCCAACTTTCCCTCCATCTTGTTCAAACATTAGTTATTTTTAAGTCTTCGTTCCAATAGTTTATATTTTGTTTCTAGGAAATGGTCAGTTGGATATGCTCTCTGCAAGGTTTTGTATGTCTTCCTTATCATATGAACATAATTTTCTGACTCAAATAACATTCCCTCAAGGTTGCTCTGATGTCCAAAATATTTGAAAAATCGAAATTTTGTGATATGTAACCTTTAAGTTGCATGTATTTGAAACGATCTACATTGGTCAGTCCAAAGGTACTTTTTTATTCTGTCATGGAAGTAAATGTATTTCCTGTTACCAAGTCATCTACGGTTTCAATGCCTTTAGTTTTCCATGTGGACCAATTTATCTGTGAATTCTGAAAAGCTATCCAAGGATTGTTGCATAAGATTGTGTGTTTAGGGAGTGGTATTGGTTCTTGTAGAATACGTTTCATTTTCGATTACGGTTTTAAGGCGGTACATATTTCAATTAGTTAAGATGATAAGACTCTAACATCTGTGTTTTAAATGTCCTGCTTTATGTGATGTTGTAGAAAGCCAGAAGTAAATCCTTGGTAATGCCTGAATCGAAGTGTTTGACACGGGGGAAGTGGACCAATGACTTTATGATAAAACTTTATCAATGTACCAGCTGTTCATTTTTCACACTTGGGTCACCCTGCTTTGAACTGGTTTCATCCAAATATCATCCAATTTGATGAAAAATGTCATTTTCACTGTGCAGGTCCTTTATATTTAGTGTTCACATGTTAACCTTTTCTCATGTGATGAAAATAGCATGTTTTCACCTCACATGTGAATTGCAGTTTCACATGTGAAATTGCAAGTTCACATTTGAAAAACTTTCACGTGTTCACATGTATTTATTCTGGTGGTGTCCGTTTTTAGTGATGTTACTCATGTGCCATCTTTGCTGTTGATGGTTATGTTTGGTTACGTTTTCTAAATCTAAATGTATTTCAAAGCCCTTTCTACATCCGCAGATGTCACAAAGTGCTATACAGAAACCCAGCCTAAAACCCCAAACAGCAAGCAATGCAAGAAATGTTTAACTAAACTGTGTTGAGTTTTCTGGTCATTTTGATGTATGATTTAATTGTTTTGACCGAATGAAAAACAAGTGAGATTTTTCTATTTACATAACATTTACATTTTACATTTTAGTCATTTAGCGACTTACAGTTAGTGAGTGCATACATTATTTTTATTTTATTTTTCATACTGGCCATGAGTGTAGCCAAGCTAAGAAGCTAACTCACTTTTGTATGAGTGTATTTACATTTGTACATATAAACCACGCACATTTTTTGTTATGTATTTTAGGTTACTTTTTATTTTTACTAGCTAGCTATTTTTAGCTTCTGTTATTGTTAGCTGTCCATTGTTTTTTGTTACATTTAATACACAGGCCTAAAATGGATTTTAATATTTTATTTTTATTTTTATGGAATATGTTTGCTACTGGAATTAATCTAAACATATACTTTTCTAGAAATAGATGATTTTTATATAATCAGTTAACTTACAGTGAGGGAAAAAAGTGTTTGATCCCCTGCTGATTTTGTACGTTTGCCCACTGACAAAGAAATGATCAGTCTATAATTTTAATGGTAGGTTTATTTGAACAGTGAGAGACAGAATAACAACAACAACAAAATCAGAAAAACGCATGTAAAAATGTTATAAATTGATTTACATTTTAATGAGGGAAATAAGTATTTGACCCCCTCTGCAAAACATGACTTGGTGGCAAAACCCTTGTTGGCAATCACAGAGGTCAGACGTTTCTTGTAGTTGGCCACCAGGTTTGCACACATCTCAGGAGGGATTTTGTCCTACTCCTCTTTGCAGATCTTCTCCAAGTCATTAAGGTTTCGATGCTGACGTTTGGCAACTCGAACCTTCAGCTCCCTCCACAGATTTTCTATGGGATTAAGGTCTGGAGACTGGCTAGGCCACTCCAGGACCTTAATGTGCTTCTTCTTGAGCCACTCCTTTGTTGCCTTGGCCGTGTGTTTTGGGTCATTGTCATGCTGGAACACCCATCCACGACCCATCTTCAATGCCCTAGCTGAGGGAAGGAGGTTCTCACCCAAGATTTGACGGTACATGGCCCCGTCCATCGTCCCTTTGATGCGGTGAAGTTGTCCTGTCCCCTTAGCAGAACCCCCCCCCCCCCCCCCAAAGCGTCATGTTTCCACCTCCATGTTTGACAGTGGGGATGGTGTTCTTGGGGTCATAGGCAGCATTCCTCTTCCTCCAAACACGGCAAGTTGAGTTGATGCCAAAGAGCTCGATTTTGGTCTCATCTGACCACAACACTTTCACCCAGTTCTCCTCTGAATCATTCAAATGTTCATTGGCAAACTTCAGACAGGCCTGTATATGTGCTTTCTTGAGCAGGGGGACCTTGCGGGCGCTGCAGGATTTCAGTCCTTCACGGCGTAGTGTGTTACCAATTGTTTTCTTGGTGACTATGGTCCCAGCTGCCTTGAGATCATTGACAAGATCCTCCCGTGTAGTTCTGGGCTGATTCCTCACCGTTCTCATGATCATTGCAACTCCACGAGGTGAGATCTTGGAGCCCCAGGCCGAGGGAGATTTACAGTTATTTTTTGTTTCTTCCATTTGCGAATAATCGCACCAACTGTTGTCACCTTCTCACCAAGCAGCTTGGCGATGGTCTTGTAGCCCATTCCAGCCTTGTGTAGGTCTACAATCTTGTCCCTGACATCCTTGGAGAGCTCTTTGGTCTTGGCCATGGTGGAGAGTTTGGAATCTGATTGATTGATTGCTTCTGTGGACAGGTGTCTTTTTTACAGTTAACAAGCTGAGATTAGGAGCACTCCCTTTAAGAGTGTGCTCCTAATCTCAGCTCATTACCTGTATAAAAGACACCTGGGAGCCAGAAATCTTTCTGATTGAGAGGGGGTCAAATACTTATTTCCCTCATTAAAATGCAAATAAATTTATACCATTTTTGACATGCGTTTTTCTGGATTTTTGTTGTTGTTATTCTGTCTCTCACTGTTCAAATAAACCTACCATAAAAATTATAGACTGATCATTTCTTTGTCAGTGAGCAAACGTACAAAATCAGCAGGGGATCAAATACTTTTTTCCCTCACTGTAAATTAACATTTTGTGATTTTAGTGCACATTTTTCAAAATCTTGATTAATCACATGGTCTAAAAGGATTCAAAATAGACTGAAAACATCCTAAATACATAATTTGACATTGAGGTTAAAGAAAGTGTGCTTTATCAATTTACTTGATTTTGCTAACCATTACTTTGGACAAAATCTAAACTTCAATATTCTTGTAGGCTAATGTTTTTTATATAAAAAGTCTTAAATTACAGCTCAATTTCAGCAAATTCTAAAATGTGTGATTAATCATGATTAATAACAGCAAATCCTGCGATTAAATCGATAAACATTTTAAGCATTTGACAGCCCTTTTTTAAATTGAACAGTCAATATTCGACCAGGGTTCTAATCCCAGCTGGTTACAAAAGTACACATGTGAAATTTAGAATATCACATGTGAAATGTTGTGAATCCACATGTCTGAGTCATGTGAAAAATAAACATGTGAAAAATTAACGTGAAAAATCTGTGAAACTTCACATCTGAAACCATGTCTGACTCATCTGTCTGACTCATTTGACATTTTTCACATGTGATTAGTTCAAATGTGTATGTTCATTGTTTTCAAAAAAAATTGTAAGGGACTGTTCAGGGAAGAAAAAAGGTATGAATACTTTATCCTACCCCTTATAACTCATTTATCCCGTCTATATTTTTCAGGAGTATGCACTTTTCCTTTAAACCACACTAGCTGCATGATCATGAGGGGAGGTAGCCTTCAAATCCTCCCCCACGCATTGGCCTGTTTTATGCCACCTTTTCTTCCATCTAATCCCGGGAAAGGAGGCTGCGGATGCTACTGGACAGCACCGCTAGCAAGGCGTGCGCAACGCCATGACTTCATCACGTTAAGTGGAGGCAAAGGAAGGTGGTGAAAAGAGCGCACGGGATGGGAGGAGAAAGGAGGAGGAGAGCTGCGAGTAGAGGGGTGGGCGAAAAGGGAGGGGGGCGAGAGAGAAGAAGTAGGGGGGCGCTATGACATCACCCTCCAGCCAAACGCATAGAGCTGTGGTTTATCCAATGCGCGGTTGAGGGAACAGTCCTGCGATTCCACATGCGTCCGAGCAACCTACGCTATCGGGGGGATTTTAAACACTACTCACCGCTAGAACCTGAACCGCTTCTCTGGATCTGCCGCAGGACGCTCGCATACGGGATTATTGTTTATTTGTTTATTTGAACAAAATGTGAGTTTTTTTGTGTATGCACAATAAGAAAGAGAGGAACTCCATCACTGATAAAGGTAGGAACAGTTGTCTTTTTTCTAACGGAGTTGTATCCGCATGCTTGGAGGTGCTTGAAAGGAGAAAATATTTAGGCTATTTCAACTGGTTCGCCACTGTGGAATGCGCAACGGGCAGTCTGCGCCCGATAGTGCCTGTCTGTGTGCATACTTGTAAATGCAGCTGATTCAGTAGCCTAGGAGGGGGGTGCAGGCTGGTAGTGGTACCCAAAAAGCAGCTCTCAAGAATACTGCAAGAAGCGTACCACTGCCGCGGAACTCGGTGGGGTAGAGCTGACGCTGATAGGCTACCGCAAAGGTTAGGTGATGCTGTAGCCCTACTCTGTAGCCAAAATGTGCCCGATGCCATCCTCTCCTATTCTTGTACATACTGGTGGCGGAAAACGTTATAGCTGTCTCCAAAAGAGCTGTTATAAAGAATACAGCGTTGGGTATGTCACCCTCGTTTTAACGGGATTTGGTCATTACAAGTTTATTCACTCTATCTTATTTAAACCACACCAGGAAGAATTTACAATAGCCTAACTGGGCATATATTTTACGCAACCATTTGTTACATTATAAAGCCTGTAAACTTCAGACGTAGCTAGTCTTAATAACGCACGTCTTAATCATCTTCAATGGGGGAGTGAGGAAGGCTGCGGCAGGTAGAGGCGGCAGGTAGCCTAGTGGTTAGATTCCTTAGCCGACTAGGTGAAAAATCTGTCGATGTGTCCTTGAGCAAGGAACTTAACCCTAATTGCTCATGCTAAATGACTAACATGTAAATTAATGCTCACTGTAGCAGGTGCATATCTCCACCGGTTAATGAAGCCAACCATGAGATGCGAATGCGTTGCAGTTGAGTTCACTGATATGAATGTAGCCTATCGATATCACTTTATGCAATCGTATTGATCATACATGGCACGCTACCCGTTTCGAGAGTTCAACGGTATCAGACAAGTAACATCAACTTGATCTCTTGTTGGGGTAGCCTAATGCAGATTTTGAACATGCATTGACATTTGTCTGTATCGTCGGAATCTGACTCTGATCCATGTTTGCGCATTCAATAGCGGGGTTATTTTTCTTGCCAATGATTTGGGTTTTTAGTTGTGGTGCGTTTTTTTAAGGTGCGCTCCCAAACCCATTCATTTAAAGGTGGAGTCAGGATCAGTGTGATGGCTGGTGATTGTCTGAGTTTTAGAGTGCAGGTGACACCCTTGTTTAATGTCATTATCCTATTTCAACCGCCTTGACTGCTGGAGAGATTTTGCTTGTAGAGGGACAGTTAAGCTACTCTCTATTTTAGGGTGACTTATTTTTTAGCCTTTTATGTATACTCTACATAATTACTTCTTTAGCCTTTTGTAATGGCGTTTAGGATTCTATTCGTTAGTTCCCTATATGGAGAATAGCCTAAACATTATTTATCCTGAAGAATATGGTGTTTTACTATTGGCACCATTTACGCACACACTGCAATCGACTTCACAGACGCATTGCCTGTATGTGGACTTGTCCCCAAAGGACGGAGATTTTAAGTGCTTTGCTTGGTTACCAATGCATGCACACATCACAAAGAACCTTGCAAAAAGTGTTATTACAAAACATATTTCCATATTGCCCAAATAGGATAATAAAATGTTCAATTGTTATAGCCTCACACAATTTCCCTCAATTAAACACTTTCAGGAAGAGGAAGAGGAAAACACGAAATCTAAAAAAGAACCTTTTCAAACTGATCCAATTTAATGTGGTTGTGATTAATAAATCATTATAGGCTAATGCTTTTCTTTTATGAAGTTGCGCATCTTGCCTTGTAGACGACATCTCCTGGCTTGATCGGAATAGGTGTGCGTTATAAGCTTTGCGAGGTACATCATAAAAGCTCGCGAGGAACAGTATATTGCCAGGGCCAAGGCTGTTAAAAGAAAATGGGTTTAGTAGTTTTTTTCCTCTGTCCTAACCGGGTAACGTAGTTATAGCTTTTTTTATGATCCGTAGGAAATGGCTTACGGGTTTGCAATGTAATGTAATCAAATGTGTATGATGTTGCTGTGTATTAAAATTCTCCATTACGCGTCATCACGTGAGACATTTGGAACGACTCCTCTCTCCTGGATGCCTGTAAGCATCTGAGACGTGCAGGTGGCATCTCACCTAAGATTTCCACAGAAAGCACGACCACGCCCCTTACTCAAACTCAAACACTGAAAATAACCCACTCTGTTTGAGTCGCAGTAGTCTGAATGAGGGCTACTCAAACATTTTAACCTGTATTGGTTTGGAACTATTTTAAATTAACTGAACGAAAATGTTTCATTCGAATATGTGTGGGTATAATTGGGAGCTTGCCCATTGGGAAAAGGCTATATAATTCTCAGCATCTCATGTTTCAGAATCGTCCCTCCATCCCTTTCCTCTTCTCCCTCTCCTCCTGCCCCCTCCTTCCCTATTCCCCTTCTTTCCTCCTTCCTCATCTTCTTCAAATAACAGTTAAGACATCCGGTTGTAATATAATATTAGCCAAACGTTTTGTTCTATATTCTGTTGTGTAAATGCCAGTCAAACACTGAAAACCAACACACCATCAATTATGTAATCTCTAATATAGGTCTAGACCGCACCCCATTCTTTATTATGTAATATTACATGGAGCTACATGGAAATAATGCATGACTTCCTATGTTTCTCCTTCCAGGTCTAATGATGGCCCCAATATATATTATATCTCCCTCCCTCCACCAGTGCCACCAGGCATTTCTGAGAGGTGAATGTCTATTAGTTTATTTTAGCTCAAAGATTTGAGAAATTCTTGCTCCTTATTCTTATTCAGTGTTTCATCTCTTCTATACAGACGTTGTCTTACCATGTGAGGACTAAACAGGAGTCTCCTCCACATTGTTTTTGTCAGGCCTGTCACAGGACAGCCCTATTAAGGGGGACTTCCCCCGGAGTTAATGGCCTATACATGGTTTATGAAGCGTCCACTCATAAAACATGTGTTGTTCACACACAATCAAATATCTGTGTTGCCGGATACGTGCTGTAACACACCTAGAGCGGATCAGCACTCTACTGTTCCACTGGAGATGTACCATGTTTGGTTAGGGGCCTATGGTCAGACCAAAGGCTTTAGGGTGGCAGGTAGCCTAGTGGTTAAGAGCTTTGGGCCAGCAACCGAACTGTCACTGGTTCGAATATCTGTACCAACTAGGTGAAAAATCTGTCATTGTGCCCTTGAGCAAGGCACTTAACCCTAATTGCTCTGGATAAGAGCATCTGTTAATGACTAAAAGGTAACACCTCTCATCAAGCAGACCTGTATGTAGGAGAGGGTTCATGGTGGTTGGGCAGCTTTCATTTACTGTGTGAGACCTTCACTTCAATCATGTTCCCTGTCGTAAGAGGGCTGTTGCCAGATGGGAGGTATACTGCTGCTGGTTGGTTTATACACGTGTGTGCACACACACGCATTAATGTGCATCAACATGCATGTGATCACATACACACACACACCGGTTCCAATCCACAGTTACTGAGATGAGTCACATTCTGCAGTCTCATTACTTCACCACCATACAGTACATGAGCGTGGCCGCTGCGTCGTTAATGCAGTCCAAATGGAAATGGATGCAGCTGGCAAGGCTTTTAAAGCACCATAAAGGCGTGGCGCATAGCAAGAAATATATAGTAATGTCAAGCGTTATCAACAGCTTTGTCGCACACACATACACTCGGCGGCGGCCATCTAATTATCCGGCGAGAGCTTGTTAGTTGTCACCTCAAGATAAACAGTTAGGTAATTTTTTGGTGGGTCATGTTTTCCTGCTGCCAGCGGAATTAGAAATTCTAAGTAGGAAAATGTAAATGTCGAAATATCTCTCCTACATCCACAGACTCTACACCCCGAGCCCCCTCGTAACTCGCCGTGAATGAGTAATTAAGACGGGTCAGAAGTCAGAGAATGCGAGAGAAACCCACGACTGGTGCCGCTAGTTCTCTGCTGCTGCAAAATGGTGGTACATACAGTAATCCTTATCAGGAAGCATATGGTCCTCAAATGTATATGCAAATTCATTCCTAGAATACTCAGGGAAGGTGACAAAAATCCCTCGCTTTTAACTGCACAGATCTAGTGGTCCACAATCATCACTGAAGACTTGCTAGACCCTTTATGATATGCATTGCCGCTAGAACGAAAGCGAGTGTAGAAAATAATTATTCACCACTAAGTTTCCATCCATGAACATTCTGGCCTCATTTTGCTCTGCTATGAAGCTTGACACTTTAATGGGTTTGATGTGTATGCACTTCCTGAACAAGTGGGGATTTCGGGAAAAAGCAAGATGAGAACAGGGGTGCACTGCATGCAGAAAGCCAGGGACGTCTCCTCGGATCTGGGAAGAGAGATCAAGCTCACTCTCCTCTCCTCTTCTCTGAGGCTTCTGGGAGAAACACCTGGGGGCTTCTCCCGTGTCAACCAAATGGAAGGGGAATACGCAGAGTGATCCGTTGTCAACGTTGTCTCAACTTTGTCTCTCGGTTAAAGCAATAGGGTCTTGCTCCAGCAGATACTTTCTAACACCATAGACGCTGTGAGACATACGAGATGAGACAGGATGGCGAATGGTGCCAGAGAGGCTGGTGCGTTATCGCCACCAACAGCACGGGTGGTGAAATTACATTTAGAATTAGAAGCTAGGTAGCTAGTGTGTACTAGCTAGCTGCAGAAGCAACAGTGGTTAACATAACGCTCTGCACCAGAGCTAGTGCGACAACTGATATGTGCGTAGCACACTGACTCCCTGGAACAAAGCTACTGACTCACGCGATACACAAGACCAATAAACGTCTACAGGTTGCGCTCGCACATACCATTTGAGACGCAAAAATATCATCTGATACTCACACGCATGTGCTTTGAGGTTCTACTGTGAATGCTGAAGAAATCATCAAGAGCTGATTTCCTTTGTATTTTCTGAGCTACAGGCTCAGGCTCTGATTGGAGGTTAGGGTGTGCCGCTTCCACATATCCACCAAGTAATAGATAGATATAGCCTAAGTTACAGGTGTTGTGTACTATACTTTTTCTCTCTTACTGTGTTACCCATTAGTGTACATCCTACTGTTGAATTCAAATCTACTCACATGTATTCAGTTTGCTAAAGTATAATTAAGTATATTTACCGAAGTGTATACTAAATTTAGGTAATTTCTCACCATGTTACCATCTTAGTAATGCTTTGTTGCTTAAACACAACAGTGTAATACTGTAACTACTCATAGACACAGAGATACAGTAATTATAGATTTAGGAATTTTGCTAATAGAGGGAAATCAAATTACATGGCATAGAAGACACACTTGTAAATATTTGTTTGGAAACATATAATAGAAGTAATCAAGGCCTAACTTCAGTGGTGGTGAGACAGCATCACGTGTGCACCAAATACTGGCTATCCACTGCTTTTCCCTGGAAATAGGCCTTTTACACACAAGCATTAGTGATGTGTGATTTTGAAGTCAAAGAGTATGATGGACAAGCTGAAAACAAGTGAATGGATTTCTATTTTTATCATGTTTTATCCTTTTGTGTCGGTGTGCACTCAACAAACCTGTTTGAGCCAACATGATTGATGGCATGCTTATAGACATTCAAATGAGAGTAGAATTCTTAATTGTCCTTTAGGGACTTTCTCTTGGATGTTTAGTCTTTGAAGCACTGTCAGTTTGCAACACAAGGTACAGATGACTGTATATGAATGGACAAAGCCATCGATCATGTGACAACATTCATTCCTATGTGAAGATTTAACAGCATTTGAAGCCAAGGAAGTCGGAACATGCACAGTTTGAGCTAGTCCAAGAAGTGACATTGCAGGCTAGCTCAGTGCTGCCCCCTTTCATTGAGTATCCCCAGAAAACCAAAAGTGGTTCTGTGAAAGTTCCCAGAACATTCATTAGTTCGCGGCAAATGTTCTCATAACACAAAAGCTGTCCAGTCGTGCTGATGATTATACAATGTTTGTATAAAACATTTGCCTAATGTTGCAAGAATGTTCCTAGAACACATTTAGTCTGTTCTTTAAAGGATCCCAGAATGTTTCATTAGGTTGTGGGAACACCCTGGTGAGAACATTGTGGGGACATCACAGATGATATGTTCCTAAAACACAAAAACTATCCAGTTGTGCGGATGATTCTACAATGATTATTTTAGGGTGCAAAAAACATTAATCTGATGTTACAAGAACGTTCCCAGAACACAGAATGCTTCTTTAGGTAGTGTGAACAATGTGGGTATATGACAAGAGACACACTAAAACTGTCCAGTTGTGCTGACATTCAGATTATGTTTGTATCAGGGTGCACAAAACATTTATTTGATGTTGCAAGAATGTTGACAGAACAGCCTTTCTGAGTTCCTTAAAGGTTCCCAGAACATTTCATTAAGTTATGAGAGTTGTCTGGGATGTTGCAAGAATATTCTTGTGATATTCACATAGGTTGCGCAGAACATTCCCACAATGTTGCACAATGTTGCACAATTTCCAAATAAGTCAGTTTTTATATGATGTTCATTGCATATTTGTTTTAGGTTTAACATAATATTCCATTGATGATCACGCAATATACATTTTACCTTGTCTTGGAGTTCCTCGGAACCTTTCAAGAACATTTAGAAAATGTTATATTTAAGTTTTACCATAACATTCCCAGCAGGCAAATTTGTAGCTCTTTAAAGCATAAGACATCTGTTGGAATACATCCCTATTATCATAAAATACAGTGTTACAAGTACAGAAATTGTCCCGATTGACCATATTAGACTGAAAAACCCCTGCAAGGCCACAGCTATCCCCTGGTGGTGCAGAGGGTTAATGATCTAGTTGCAGATCTGAAGATTGCAGGGTTCTTGAACCATGTTTCTTTTGAAGGGAAAAAAATTGTGAAAGTGAGGCTCAGATACACTCTACTTACAGAGAAGTCTTTATTTCATCCAGATGTATATATCCAGTCAGAAATGCAGAATTTAGTAACTGTAAAAGATCAGCACTCATAGTCTTGTATACCTTGTAAATATGGTGGCAGAAATATGCAGCATATAAAGAGGATGGGTGAAGTGATGGTGAATAACCCAGTTACCAGTATTTATCTGTGTTAGTTAGCAGAGGTTAAAAGATCTGTCTTGGAAACCAACCATTGTAGGGTCAAACCCCACATGTGCAGATTGTCAACGTGTAAAAAATATGGTTGTGTTTGTATGATTAAACGCTGTTCAAATGTCCTATTAATAAAATGTTGTGTGTCTATATCACCTTTTAGTGGGCCTACAATACAGTTCTGAAATGCGAATTGCCACTAAATCTGGAGTGAAACATAATGGGGATGTGTTCCAATCTTGTTTAAGGAGCTACAAATGTAGGTAAAACTTAAATATTACATTTTCTAAATGTTCTTGAAATGTTCTGAGGACATCCAAGACAATATAAAATGTATAGTGCGTGAACATCAAAGGAGTATTATGTTAAACCTAAAACAAATATGCTATGAACGTCACAACTTATTTGGAAATTGTGGAACATTATGCAACATTTTGGGAATGTTCTGTGCAACCTTCGTGAATATAACAAGAATATTCTTGCAACATTAAGGGAATGTCCTGTGCAACCTGACTTAAACATTGTATGAATGTCATCACAACTGAGCATATTTTGTGTTTTGGGAACCTATCTCTTGTAATGTATCCACACTGTTCCTACAACCAAATTAAATGTTCTGGGAACCTTTACAGAATTCAGAAAGGCTGTTCGGTCAACATTCTTACAACATCAAAGGAAACATTTTTGCACCCTGACACAACATTATCTGAATGTCAGAACAACTGGACAGTTTTAGTGTTTTTGGAAAATATATTTTGTGATGTCCCCACAATGTTCCCCCCAGACTGTTCCCACAACCTAATGAAACATTGTGGGAACCTTTAAAGAACAGATTAAATGTGTTCTGGGAATGTTCTTGTAACATCAGATAAATGTTTTTTACACCCTAAAAGAAACATTGTATAATCATCCGCACAACTGGACAGTTTTTTTGTGTTTTGGGAACATATCTTTTGTGATATCTTTTGTAAAGAACAGACAAAATGTGTTCTGGAATGTTCTTGCAATGTCAGGCGAATGCTTTATACAAACATTGTATAATTATTAGCACGACTGGACAGTTTTTGTGTTATGAGAACATTTGCCGCAACCTAACGAATGTTATCGGAACTTTCACAGAACCAATTTTGGTTTGCTGGGAAAACATTACTGGTACATTGTATTATAACATTACCTGGAAACCTAATGAGAACTTATTGGGAATGTCCTGCTATGGCTGTTACAGATGTTGTGCAAAACATTTTAGTGTATGTTAGGAGAGCATTCCAAGGATATTTCATATCATATGTATATCATATGTATTATCTTTCTTTGAATGATTTTGGGATGTTATCATCCTAATGTTAGATTAAACCCTAAATAGAAGTTAATGGGAATCTTAGCTGATATTTTGGGAATGTTCCCGGTTTGCTGGGTCAAGTTGAAGGCTGCGGTGTACTGCAGACTGCCATTAGCAATTGTGTGCAATTTGAAAATAAACGGTTCAATGGCATATATCTGGTGTAATAGAAGCAATTATTTGTACCATGATTGTCTTAGTTTTTTTTTTTTTTTAACAGGAAGATTGCAATTTTCCCATTCACTATAATGGGGGACCTGTTTTCTGCAAACAATGCCGGCAGTACCGTGGTCAGTCTTGAACTTTGTGGCTTCAATGAGAGGGGGAAGTCGTTCTTCCCTGACATATACACAGAACATGCGACACAATGTAGTACACAAAACATTTAATTGGATAAACATGAAACAACAGTCAGAAAGTGAAAGTCAAGACCCTATATGACGCCCTATACATAGATTAAGAATGGTGGTGGATGAGAAACCATGCTGTGATTGATCCCCCATCCTCCCACCACGGGCAAGTTCCCTCATCTCCAATCATCTCCATACAGATTGGATAACAAACTCCCCCTGGCAGGACACCTTTCTTCAGGAGCATAGACAATTGAGAGCTCTATCATTGGCCGAGGCATCGAGGAAGAAGTCTCTCTCGGGGTTATGCTGTTAACGAGGCTAGCGCCACATGGCCCCTCCAGTCGTTACCTCTTGAAAAGTCACCTTGACATTTCACCTGCTCCTCGACGCTTCTTTGCCATGACAACCCAGTCGCTGGTCGCTGCGGACGACGTCTGTGTGGTGTATGTGTTGTGGTTCAAGGGAGGACCAAGGCTAGGGCAGCAGAATTAAGACTGGGGGGATCTGTGGCCCTGTACATTTCACCTGCAGGTACAATAAAATCCTCATAGCCCCCGCATTGATCTCTCCAAGAATAAACCACTTACTCTGCTGTGGGCCTCGTAAATTATTTAGCTGAGAGTGCTGTGCAAGCTTCCGTTTGCATGCAACAATGGGCCCGGGGAACTGAGAGTGAGGGACAGAGAAAGGGAGAGATAGATAAAAAGAGAGAGAGAGAGAGAGAGAGAGAGAGACAGAGAGAGAGAGAGAGAGAGAGAGAGAGAGAGAGAGAGAGAGAGAGAGAAAGGGGGGGACCGGGCCTTTGTAAGAGGCATCAACGATTATTGATCAATGTGGAAATATGTCTGCCATTGTACCTGGTTGAAACATGTCCAGCCTACCTTGCTGGATTTCTATATCTTCCGTCCCTGGTGAAGAACTACCTACAACAGCATACACATTATATTATTCAATGCTAGTGCCATTGACTCCCCTCTGTTGTCTCAGTCTATATATTCTCCTATTACCGGCTCAAACAAAGCCTCATGAATCCAAATGGATTTGTCTACCTGATTCCCATGCCATTTATTAGACTCACCCTTTTGGAGATGTAATTCCAAGTGTCCTATTAGGCTTCGTTCCATGCATGCGGGTGAATCCAAATTCTGGATCCAACCGTGGAGGAATTGGAATTTCAGCTCTCTGGGTTGCATCTAAGAGAATGAACAGACTAGCCTATTTGTGTGTGTCACAAACTACAAACACCAGTGCAAAGGATAGGCTTAGGCGACACACCTAACTGTTGCTTCAGTAGGCATGTTCGTTTTTGTCAGCCATTTTGTGTGTGAATTTGGGCCTATATCTCCGCCCGGCCTTGTAGGGTCTCACAAACCCAATCTGATTGGCTAAATAAAAATTTGGTCATTTAGCAGATGCTCTTATCCAGAGCGACTTACAGGAGCAATTAGGATTAAGTGTCTTGCTCAAGGGCACATCGACAGGTTTTTCACCTAGTCGGCTCGGGGATTAGAACCAGCAACCTTTCGGTTACTGGCACAATGCTCTTAACCACTAAGCTACCTGCCGCCATAGCCAAATGGCAAGGTGGTGTAGTTATTAGTGCATGATAGCCTATCAGGAGTATTGCGTTTAATTAGAGTTGAACAATTTCCCCCTCGCCACACTTTGCCGAAGCCACGCAGGATTTATTGTTTGTCCAGTGCCATTGATTAAAGGATTCTCGTAATTGTTTTGCCTGCGCTTTCTCCAGCCAACAAGTTCAATAGCCGCTTTGACTGCTAGTGTTGGCTTCTCCATAGATAGTAATATTGAGTAAAACAGAGTGGAGAAGAGGCTCAGTTGGTAGAGCATGGTACTTGCAATGCCAGGGTTGTGGGTTAGATTCCCACGGGGGACAAATATACTGTAAGTCGCTCTGGATAAGAGTGTCTGCTAAATTACATAAATGTAAGAAGAAGCTGCCTTTTGCTTGTTTACTAATTTTCAAAGCGAGGATAGAGTTTCATGAGGAGATGGGTGCCAAGGTTCACTAGCTTAGCTAACAGTGTTTAGTGAATGGTTCAAAATGGCCGCCTCTTATCTATGTATATATGGGTGGGCTACTGGGCCTCAGATACAAGAGCAAGAAGCTATGAATGTGCAGTGTGCTTGTCCTCTGCTGTGGATGGATGAGTCTGTACAATTTATGGAATGTGCCTTGTTGTTTTTTACTTCCATAATCTTGGAGAAAGTAGGGGAGAAGGGAGGGAGGATTCCCAGGTGCAGTTTGCGGAGAAGGAACAGGAGGAGAGATGATTGAGCAGCCAGAGGTCCCGACATGTTTTCAGACGCAGGGAGCTTAGCATTTTTGAGCCCAATGATAACTCCAAGAGAGTTTCGGGCCCTCTTTCCCACACATAAGCTGCACTCATCAAACCTCTCTCTCCATATCTAGCATCTTACTTCTGCCTCTTGCCTATGTGTTCAAGCTTTATGATTAGCTGTGCCATCTTACTTCTGCTTCCTGCCTCCATGTTCAAAATGTTCATAGTTATTTTAGCTGCGGTTTGTTTGCTTGTTTGCTTGTTTTCGGTCAGTTGCTTGTCGGTTAGCCACCTCCAACCAGCGGTAGGATATAGACGGAAGGCAGGAAGGATGCTCGGTAGAGGGATGAAGTCTACTTAAAGGTAATTTATTTCTGCTGTCGCTTTGTTGGGGCGAGGGAGAAAGTGACAAAGCGCTGGTTGTTTATGACCCCCATCTAAGTGCTGTCGGGCGGCTTTCCAGCAGGAAGTTGCTGTTGCTTCTCTGTTTAATTCATGTCATTGGAGGTGCATGTTACTGTGGCAGTGAGGTAGTCGAGTTAACCAGGGGGGAGTTTCACAGAGCTTAAAAATAGAGAAGAAATGCACAAACACTCCCAATTCCCCCTCTATCGCCATTGCTTTGGTATGTAACAGATCTCCCCCCTTCAAATTAATCACGAAGACCTTTGACAAACCAAATCGGACTGTCAATTTCTCAACGGCACACTGTTCATCATTTTCACAGAGATGGGCTGGGGAGATATGGGGTATGGTTTGACTTTTTGCTAGCTCGCTTATTACTGTACAGTCCTGGAGCTCTGAGAGAACTCGGCTTGGCTGCTTTTTCAGAATGTTTCAATGTTTTAAGAGGGGGCGATGAGAGGAGGAGAACACCTCATGTCTTGGTCCAGCTGCATCCTCTTGATGACTCAGCAGTGCCACCACTGCAGGGAGGGAGAGCGAGTGAGAGCAGGGAGTTCACCCCCCTCCCCTACCCCCAACCTCTGTATACCTCTGTGAAGTCAGCAAGTGACTTTTTAATTGACAGGAGAAGAAAGGCCTCATTATCCACTCGAGAGCCGCCATTGCTGGGCCTGTTTCATGTCATTTCAAGTGAATTCTCTCCTCTGTTTCTCATTTTCCTCTCTCTCACATTCTCTCTCTCTCTCTCTCTCTCTCTCTCTCTCTCTCTCTCTCTCTCTCTCTCTCTCTCTCTCTCTCTCTCTCTCTCTCTCTCTCTCTCTCTCTCTCTCTCTCTCTCTCTCATTCTCTCTCTCTCTCTCTCGCTCTCTGTCTCTCATTCTCTCTCATTCTCTCCTCAGCTGCTCAACTCCCTTCCATTCCCCACTGATTCCTCCGCTCTCTCCCTTTCTTCTCTCTAAGTCTCTCTCTTTCCCTTCATCTATTTGCATTTCCCTCTTGAATTCTCTCCTGGCTCGCCTCTCCGCTTGTCATCTCTTCCGCTCGACTTCTAAAGCATTCTGGAGTTTCTTTTTAAACAGGGAAATGCAGACAGATAGGGACTGAGGTCAGGTGTTGTTTAGATACTTTCCTAGGCAGTTGGCTCTGGAATATATATAGGTAAATCTGCAGAAATTAGCCAGTACCGTTATACGTTTTGAAATTAAACTGATGTTGAAATCCTTATTGTCTCATAATTGGAGATTTGTTACCCATAGTCTAACTTAATGAAACCAAAGCGAAGGTTAGTAGTTCTTACTTATAGTGAAATTTACTTCAGCCCACAGGATGGTTTTTAAATTAGTCATGATACCCTTTTGATGGAAAACAATGTATGCCATGTCATAGATGTATCCTAGCCGCCGGTTTGAGAAACTCTCTCAATTGTGCTTCCCACTGCATGTTCACTTTGGGAGTTTCAGAGTTAGACTAGAAGTGTGCGTATATCATATGACTATATAAAATGCCAACCCCAGCTAATGTGGATTGTCACCTGCTATGTATTTTTCATGTCCCTCGTGTCCTACTCTGAGTGGCCCTCGTCTCCACTAGTTCCTACTAAGTCTTGGGATTTTAACCTCTCGGTATAGTGCTTTAATGGCCATCTTTGTTTTTATCTTTTGTTATTCAAAGCAATTATCAACATCAGACAGCCTGTTTAATATTTATCAGGACCGACTCTGCTTTCATTGCCTTCACAGTAATGACATAGATGTGCAAAGTGTATTCTCTGGTATCACACAAGTATGTGTGTGGAGGGAGTATTGGGGTGCGCGTGTGTGTGTGTGTGTGTGTCAGTTACTTTTTGACAACCGTTAGAACAGACTTGTCACTAGAAACCCACTGCGATTTCGTACGTTTGAAAAGGTCCCGAGAACGTCGATATATGCCTTTCTCGGCACTCAACAAAACAATTGCCCAGCACTGAGAGCAATGCTCGGAGCCAGAGAGCGCTGCTTAGACCACTGCGCTATGGCAGTTCACAGCAGGCTATAGCAAGCCACGAGAATACTGAAGATACCTGATGGTAATAGTGTGTCGTTTTTAATTATTTTGTTATAAGCCTTCCCCAAACCATAGCACCAACCTTAATCACTCAGAATGAATACCTAAACTTAACCCTTTGAGTTGTTTCTGTTTTAACCCTGTAACCACGCAGAATTAATGCATCAAAAATAGACGTTCATCCAAAATACATTGAATTTCGAAGGGAAACTATGAGATCTTGTTGGTTAGATAGCTATATAGCCTAAAATGTATTCTTGCACTATGTGCACTGTATTCACTGACATGATGACATAATCTTTTTCTCTTCACTCTCTACACCACACTCAGGATTAGCATAAAGTATAACCTCCATTCCCATCAGTAAAATGATTGAAATGATGTCTCGCTGGGGAGTGTGATGAAAGGTCCTTTTTTATGTATAAGGTCTTGTGCCTTTTAGTCGAGACACTAGGCTATTAGACAAACTGTCTCTCTCAAAGTCCTGAACATCAATAAAATAAATTGATATCTACCATAATGAATTGTTATCCTCTTTTCAAAAGGCTGACTTATCTTGTTTTGGTCCTATTGTTATTTCTGAATACTTTCATATTTATATTGTATTTTTGTCGAGCTCTCTGTCTTTTTTTGCCAGGAAATATATACCAGTAGATGATGGTCTGGGTAAAAGAGAACCTTTCCATTTCACATGTATACTAGGCCTACTTCAATTCAAGTGTACACTACACGTACGTAGGACTATGAACTAGTGAGTCAAGTAGCTACTCCTCTCCTCTCTCCTCTCATGAATGTATATAGCCTACTATCTGCATATTGTCAGGAACATATTCACCCCCAGCCCCAGCTGTATCCTGACAGTGTAATGGGTTTGATATTGTGATACAGTTTTATTTGTCGCCTACCGAAGCCCTGACTTCACACTTACTCTGTCTCTTCTTTCTTTCCCTTTTGACAAATTTGCTCTAATTTATGGCTGTGTATAAAAGGCTGGAAGGCAATCCATTCTCTTCTCCTCCTCCTGATCAGATGCAAACACCATAAATCAGCCATGCTTGTGTGGGCCTTAACTATTTATAGCGGGATAATACTCGGCATAAGGAGATAGCCTACTGTATAATAGAAGTTGTTAATCATTCTGTAGCTACTGAATGTTATTGGTGACCAACTTGTAGCACCTATTCATTGATTTTCTTCTCTTCTTGTACAGTGTCCTTGAAATGCAATGTAAGCCTGTATTCTCAAATGTTTTTTTACATTCAGTCATTTAGCAGACGCTCTTATCCAGAGCGACTTACAGTTAGTGAGAGCATACATTTTTCATACTGGCCCCACGTGGGAATCGAACCCACAACCCTGGCATTGCAAGCACCATGCTCTACCAACTGAGCTACAGGAGGGCTCGATCATTGTAATGTGCAATGACAGTGTCCTTCTAAAATTATTTCTTCATAAAAGTGTGGAGAGTGTGTAGCTACTGTACAGTACATACTGTATGAGGACTACTTCTTCAAGAATACTATAGAGTGTTGTAGAGTGATGCTCATTGTTGGACGTGGCTGCTTTAATGGCCTCTTGGTTCTGGCTAAGACAGGGAAATGTGTAATGTGTCTTTACAGCCTAACCCATCCTCCTGCACTATGGCTGTTTCAGAGTTGGACTCTCTCTCTCTTTCTATCCTCTTGTCCTCCCTCTATCTTTGCCTAATGGCTGTTAATGAAGAGGGCATTTGAGAAGAGCTGACACATGCATGTCCTCCTTCTCTCTCCCCCACACACACACGCATACACACACACACTTGGCATATGCAGATTGTCCTTCAGAATATCAGGGATGACTTTCTTTAAATTACTGTTGGTTCTTCCCAAGACTTTCAATCCATTAGAGAAATACCTATTTCTTGAGATGTGAGAGAGAGAGAGAGAGAGAGAGAGAGAGAGAGAGAGAGAGAGAGGTTGTTAGAGAGAAAAACAGAGTGTCAAGGAGAAAAAGGAAGGGATGATGTGAGTGATAATGGGGGTGAGCCTGTACAATAACAACATAGGCCTACACGCAGAGAGAAGGGAGAAAAGGATCGCTTCCCCTTTTAAGTACCCCTTTGTGGACAACGTTTCAGGTTACCTCACCAACCACCCCTCACCCACCCCCTGTCCCTCCTCCCACCCCCACCGCAAGGTCAGCAGGGACCTGGCGTTGCCGAGCGACACTCCAGCTCTGGCCCATCCTCTACAGTGAGATATAGTGCGTCTGACATCATTACCCTTGTTGTGACAGGTTTCATTTGTGCCCCCTGGAACCATGCATCAGGCTGACTGATGGGCAGGCCGGGCCAATAGCGTCCACTGAGACTACAGCCAAGTGTCCTAACACAGTACTCACTGCTGTAGCCCAGTTTGGAGAAAGAATTGTACTTGTAATGATTTGGTCATTCATTCATTCATTTGTTTGTTCGTTCCTTCGGTCTTTCTTTCATTCTTTCTTCCTCACCTACTGTACTTGTGGCTATCACTGATTTTCCCAGCCTCTGTTTTGGACTTAGGGACTGTGAAGAGACCCCTGGTGGGATGTCTTGTGGGGTATGTATGCTCACAGTGGGTTTCCTACTAGGGCAAACAGTCTCAGTGCTAACAGTGCAATTCAGGTCCATAGGCAAAGGATTACTGCTGTATAGTTATATGTGTTGGTAGGGTGGGATATAGGAGTGGAACCCTTGTTTCAACCTATCCTATCATGTCAGATCTGGGATGAATTAGGTTAGACGGAAGGAATATGTTTTGAAATATATTTCAACAGGGTTCTGTAAAGGAACTCCATACTCCAACCATGCACATTTTCTGTGGGGGACTTTGGCAAGCTTGTGCCCCAGGTGAACATTTTTTGGGGAATAGAGTGAACTAGAGTCCCATCACCTTTTGATGAGAAGGTGGACAAAACCCTATCACACTGTGGACAAAAGTCATACATTTTTCGGTGACAGTCCCTCCACTCAAAATTCCCAATTGACCAGCTGTGATTACACCACATCAGTGATAATCATTAATCAATCATGTCTGATGCTACTGTTTTATATATTGGCTCCCTATTCAGAAAAACTCACAGGTCATAATCCCCCCTATGCACTTGTCAATTATCTTCTATTGTAGAGTCTTTTCAATGGATGACTGCCCTTCACTCCAACCTCTACACCCAAACCCCATCAACCCTGCCTCCACACTATTAATGCTTCTTAGCCACTCACTATACACTGCATTGATCTGTGGTCGTATAAGAGTGTGGGTTCTAAGAAAGGCCCCATTAACATCCTTTGTGGTGGTACCGACATTAATCCGCTTAAAGAGGATTCTTAAGACCCAACTCTTATACAGCCAATAATATGCAATACTGTTTGACTTTATCCATTATCAACTATCCAATGCCCCATCCTGCTAATCAGATAGACTGATAGACTGAGTGCATGATCATTAGGGCTTCATTCATTGAATGTGTGTTTGTGTGTGCGTGCGTGTGCGTGTGTGTGTGCGTGTTGCATTCATTGAAAGAGTTTGTATCGGATCATGGCCAGATGTCTGCTGAACTTGAATGATCAGCCTGGATCTCTGTCAAACATTCATGTAAACATTAGTAAGTAAGTAATGACTCAATACATTAAGAGACGGACCATATGCTGTAGTAGATAGTAGTGCTCCTGCAGATGCACAGCTGGATTGTTGGAATGTTGTTGGTTCTGTGGCTTGATGGTGAAATGATGATCTTTATGGAATTAGGCTGCAGGACAGCGTTTTGTATTCGAATATAGAATGTGTTGTCGTGTGTTTAATATGTGGTTTCCTAGTTTTGGACTATATTTTTGATTGCATAAAATGGGGTTCGTCTTTCATAAAATAATTTCAATTCTGTTATGAAGACTTTTATGGGCTTTTATATTAATACAATTGGATTATCAGATGGCATAGGCAATCATTGCAGTTTTTTGATAATTCAGAAGTTCACTAAGCCAGATATATATGTTAGCAAAAATGCATGGGACAACTAAGTTTTTACAGTTACAACCTTGTCTAACATGTGTAATGGCAGGCTTATGGAGTTGTACAGGTGGCTCCATGGCTGAGCTTTAAAATGAAGTGTTGCTGTTCTTACTACAGTATAATACCCTCCATGTGTAGAGGTTAGCAGGGAAGACGTTGAGCCGGGCTATTTGTCTTTGCCACATTATAAGCTTACACAGTTCATAGCTTGTGGTGTGTGTGTGTGCGTGTGCGTGTGTGTGTCTGTGTGTGTGTGTGAGAGAGAGAGAGAGAGAGAGAGAGAGAGAGAGAGAGAGAGAGAGAGAGAGAGAGAGAGAGAGAGAGAGAGAGAGAGAGAGAGACAGACAGAGAGACTGACCAGGCTACAGAGGGACATAAATCATTCTGTTTTTCCCTCCGCCTCATGTTATGTGAGTTGAAGCCTGATGGATGGCTGCTCTCTGGCTACCCCTGGAATCCAGGAGACCAGGCCTGAGTATTGTCAAGCAAGGCCTCTGGGGAATCCCTCCCTATCACTCTCTACCTCTCTCCCTCTCCTGTTCACAACCATTCATCCATACATTTATCCAATGTAAAGTTCAGGCTTAGGCCTATAGGCCTTTATGTCTAGTTTGGTGGATGGTCCGTCATGTTTGAAAGGTTGCTTCATGAGACCGGTGCGTGTCCAACCATTGAGTGGGGTCGAGACCATTCCCACCCCATCCACCACCCTTCACACGTCTGTGTGATAGATGTGGGCCGTCTCATTTCGAGTGATGGAGGGGTAAAGGGTTAGATGGAACTTTCCAGCCCGACAGCCCAGTGTTGGTGGGTCATTCTACAGATTCGGTGCCTTTTGTGATTGAGGAGGATGAAACAATGAACATTAAAATCTTAAGCTTTTTTTTATTTGATGTGACAAAGTAATGTGTGTACTTGATAGAAAATACCTTTTCCCATCTCAATGTAGAGTATTAAGTTATTATTCTGTATTATTTTCTCAAACAAGTCCCAATTTAATTCAACCCCGTCACAGTCATTTTGTTATTCAACTATTCATTTTTCCAATAAGCTTGAGATCAGCTTCTGGCATAATCTCACAGTTTAGATGTCCCTTGTAAATAATGGCATATTGTAATTAAAGAGAAAATCAAGAAAAACTGACCAGCACCATCCTTTCCAGTTTACGATGAAGAAATTTCTAATCTAACTCCACATTTTCGCAAGAAATGTGCAAGAATGCTGCGTAATTCCTGACAAAATTGAAATAGCCTTATTTACCCTGATTTAATACACACAATAAAAACACTATTGGTGTTATATTTTGTGTATTTAATACAAAAATGTAAAAAAATAATCTCGTAACAAGGATGAATGCACCGCAACAGGGTTGAAAATCATGTAACAGGGTTGAGTGAAAAGCATCACGTGTCATATGTTTTATCTTTTGAGATCACTAACATGTTGCCATTTTTTAAACATTTTAAACATTTTTAAACCTACTGTCAACATAGCTTTTAAAATCAAAAGAATCTAGATGAAAGCTAGACAGAGTAAAACACATTAATGAACTAATAACAGTAACAACATTTCATTGATTTCATAAAAATATCCATCTGATAATGGCAGGAGTCTGTTTGAACATTGAGCAAACATCTTAACATTGATAACCTATATAGGTCACATGTTGCCATTTTTTAACATTTTAAACGAACAACAGTTACAACATTTCATTGATTTCATAGAAATATCCAGAGTAATGGCAGGAATGTCTGTGTTGTTTGAATGTTTGAACATTAAGCAAACATCTTAACATTAATAACCTATAGGTAAGCCTACAGTTTGTTCACCATTTTTACTGAGAGAGCCTAGCCCACACTTCCTTCTGTATTTCCATGTGCCTAGAAGTCACCGGTTTAGGGGGATCAATGTGTTCCAAGATGTCCTCAAATGGATACCACAGGATATCATCAAGAAGTGGCCAGAAGTACCTATTTGGTCCAGCACAGCACATGCATTTGACCTGCACATGGGATTCATCTGTGGCTAGAATTATTCCGGGATAGAAATCGTCATCATATTTGGCCACGCACCATTTCCCGCATATGTCTGGATTTGCCCAATCAACCTCCCTCTGTGACACGACTGATGTAACTTTAGGGGTAAATGTGAAATGTTGTGTATTGAAACACTGGCATTCCAGTTTCTTGTTGTGGACTGTGCACATACAGCTTACATCACGGTAGGCAATTTGCCTTGCAGCCACACAAACAACTTGGTGGATCCGCATTGTGGATGGAACTACTGGCAAATTGGCTGGCATACCTTGGACGGCTTTCTCGATGGCCTCGTCTTCAATGAAGTAAAGCTTGATGGCAGTGTTGTTCTCCTCTAAGACCCTGTACAGAGTATGAGCATTTGGGATGTCACATCCTTGACTTATCAGCCTGTCTGCGGTTCTTTTTAGGGTTGTCAAGGTCAAGTCAATGACCAGTTTACTCTCCAAAACTAATTACTGTATCCTTTTAATCACTATGTAGTAAAATGAACGCGAACTTGCAGATAATACTCCTAAATATGTCAGTACAAACCAGTCGGCTAGTGAACATGAACCCCTCACGCACCAGTTGCCAAGGCAGTATACTGTATGTCTTTTTAGACTAGTCTTCATTTACATTCTCTAGTCTTTTTATGCATTACCAAATTATGCTTTAAAGCAACAAAACTTTATTTTCTGTTGATTGTGTGTCCATGACCACCACCACCTAGTGTCTAAAAGATCTTACATTTCCAGGAGAATTACCTGACCACCGGCGCGCGGATGTCCCTCACCTTCCTCTCTATGTGTGTTTCCTTTCTGCTGCTGTTTTTTCCATTGTTGAATCTGAAATTGTAGGTCAAGGTCAAGTCAATGACCTGCTTACTCTTCAAGACTAAATATTGTATCCTTTTAATCACTATGTAGTAAAATGAACATGAACTTGCAGATAATACTCCTAAATATGTCAATGTATATAGGAGAGAGAACAAATTAATTGGCACTTTTTTAAAGTTATTATTTTCAAAAATTCCTCGTACTTTTAGTTGATACTGTAAAACCGTAAACAACAAACATTCAACAAGAAAATATGATTGGTATTAAGCAATATACATTAAATATTGCTAAGATTTAACAGCTATTCAACCCTGTAACAGCCATTCAACCCCGTAACATTGAAAAATGTGATGGGGTTGAATGTGACAGGGTTGAGGATTTTGTGCTAATCTGTTGCTAATTCGGGATGCTAGCAGCTAGCAGTGTGCCACATGGCCTTATTCAACAAAAGACATTGTTATACTTCATAGCTATAAAAACAATTCTTGGTAAAATCTTAACTATGAATCCCCCCCCCCCCACCCCCAACAGAGTTGAATACCTGAGATTGACAAAGCCCATATGTGCTTAAAAAACATGACATATTTATAAAAAGTGAGAGAGCAGCTTACCACTTGTCACACCAGGCTTCTCTGAAGACTTGTATGATGTCACTTCCTCATAAATGATGTCCACAGGATCAAACCATTATTTAATTGTGAGTGGGGGTATTGTTGCGTTACGGGGTTGAAAGAAATACAAGGACAGGGGTAAAAGCCTGAATTTCTCAGAAAATAAAATGTCTTATGCTGAGAAAATGGATTATGCATAATAAGGGGGCATATACAATTAATTTAACAAAAAAAAAGCATTATTATTTAACACTGTGTACTCAAAATGAGTCACGCCATTTGCATGATGGTCAATAGGGACAGGCGAAATTCTTAATACTCCTAAGAAAAGCAAACATATAAGTATTGAAATTCATCTCTGTTTAAAATCATATTCTCTACTCCATATTAAAAACATGTAAAACTTTGAAATGTTGTAATTTAAGTGTAGTTTGATAAATGTTCTGACAAGTTATAACACTAGTACATCTTGGGACACTGACAATACTGAAATGTCACCGAATCTGTAGAATGACCCTGGTATTTAATCACTGACTGAACAAATAGAGATTGAAGTCGCGTTGGTGACTACGGTGTGTTTAAGTTCCACCCACCCTCTTTTTCTTTTTAGGATGACCCATGGCTGTTAGCTTTCCTCCTGTAGCAGTATATCATTAAAATCCAGGAGCTTATGTCAATTGATGCTATGTGAGACACCTACACGCCTCCAGACTTGTCCATACTTCTGACACATACAGTATTTACCGCTCGACTCTAATAGAACATCACGATTTCCTTCCCTTACAGAGAGTGCGGCTGCATCCCATATGGCAGCTCTGTATATTGCACTACTTGTGACCAGGGCCCATAGGGGGCTATTGCCGTTTGGGACTCAGCCTGCCTCGTAAAATATTTACCCCTGATTGACAGAACATCTCTGACAAACATGTCTTTCTAATACTCTGTATTCAACTCCCACACAGATACAATGTGACCGTGATGCAGCATCACACACTGCATTTTCTCTGCTATTAACGATTCAACTACACTACAGGATGTATATGTGTTTTCCCAGTTTTCCCGATCAGTGCGTTTTGCTGCAGTTAGATGCCTGAGGTGCCTCCTCTCTCTCTCTCTCTCTCTCTCTCTCTCTCTCTCTCTCTCTCTCTCTCTCTCTCTCTCTCTCTCTCTCTCTCTCTCTCTCTCTCTCTCTCTCTCTCTGTCTGTCTCTCGCTCTCTCTGCTAGGCAGCCAAGGAAAAGGAGAGTGGAAGGATGGAAGGAAGGAAGCAAGGAGCCAGGGTTTGGTTTCTGGCTACCCTGAGCTCCTGGTTTGACCTTCCGTCAGATCATTCCCAGAGATTCTGACTCCTTGTTGTCTGACGATTAATAATTCAGAGACAGCATTAGCTCTCCCCCTGTTCTTAGGAGAGAGATAGAGAGAGAAGTGTGTGTGTGTGTGTGTGTGTGTGTGTGTGTGTGTGTGTGTGTGTGTGAGAGAGAGAGAGAGACAGGGTCACAGAGTGGCAGAGAGAGGGAAAGAGAGAGACACTTCTGGAGTAAAGTCAACTCCTCCTCTTTTCTTCCCCTCTCCACCTCTCTCCGTCTAGCTACCAAGTAGCTGTCAGAGTTGTCATTCAAGTAACCTTGGTGGTAGATTGTAGGTTGTTCTTGGCATGGGAATGAAAAGACCAAGTACATCCAGTCCTTTGATGATGATGCTGGGTAGGGTGATACAGCAGATGTCTGTTGAAGGGGTATACTCATAACTTGGATCTTCCCAAGGACATGGTGGTATTGTGTGTGTGTGTGTGTGTGTTTGTGCGTGCGTGCGTGCGTGCAACTGTGACTGTGTGTGTGTGGGTGGTGTGTGTTTAGTTTAGTTTATGAAGATACACACATTGGCAGGTGTGTGTGTGTGTTCACGTGCATGTGCATGTTAAAGAAGTAAAAATAAAAGAGAGAACACACCTAGAGGGGGCTCTAGAGACATAATCTCCTTATTGAGAGTCAGGGCCACAGTAGAGGAAGGCGTCATGGACCTTAGGCTAGTCATTATGCCACCATATTGACCCAACCTTTCATTTAATGTATTTACTACACTCCCACATTGTGGAGGTAAAGGGGACAGTGACAGATGGCTACTCATTACCGATGCATCACTCCATGATGAAACAGACTGACATGCTGATGTCCGATGCCTTGGGCCAGTGTGTCCTGAGACTAAAGACTAACTGTTCAATGTCCAGTCAGCAGACAGAGTATGGATCCAGCCATAGTATTCTCAGTGGAATAACAGCCCTGTCTTTCCACAGTCATCTGAACTGCTCAAATACAAAGTCAGAGAAGTTTGCTATGCTAACGTATTGCGACAGAACAAGCATTTCGCTAACACTAACAATACGCTACAAAGAAAAGCTAGGTCCCCTTCATGTGTGGTCTGGCATTTTGCGATGCAGAGCAAGACCAAGGAGACCAACAAGACCATTTCGTATGCTTGATCAAAAGAAGGTACCGTGCTGCTGTAGCCCTCCATCCAAGGAGGTGTGCGCTGTTACCCACTTAGAGACCAGGTCTTTGAAGTGTTTTTTTTTCTTCAGTATTTGCAAGACTCTCCAGGGGTGAAATTGCTTGTCCTTTTCATTGATCTTTCTGTGTGTTTTTGTGGCTTTAACCAGATTGCCGGCCTAATTTGATTGAAATGCCGGAATGCGGGTTGGAAGTGGGGGCCAACGCAATCTGTGATTTATCTCTGGTATCCCACAGCAGGCATCGCCATAAGATCACAGAGCATATCCTATCTGATGTTAAAGAGCGAGCCCAATGCAAATGGTCAATGCTCGGCAGGACTACTTGTTCCTGCGGTGACTGGGAATCTAAATGGCCAGGTTCCCCAGAATTGGGACACGTGGTATGCTATTAACGCTAGTTACGCTATTAACACTAGAAAGGCTAGTAACACTACACCTGGCTCAAGGTCACTCCATCTTGCAATGGTCTGATAAAAACCCACCGCCAATGGCCATTGAGCGTGGTCTAATGCCGGGCGAGCACATTCAGCAGCCTGGCACTACACATCGTTATCTCGGGTTATTTACATTTGCTTTTTAAAGAAAGACGGGTTGTGCGGAATTTGCCTTATTTATAATATTGAGACTAATGGTTGAGTTCCCATGAATGGCACTCCACTGATTAATTCACTCTGAATGGCCATTTTATCTGTTGCTCCGTTTGATGTACGACATCTTTTTAAGGCACGGTCGAATGCAATCACAGGCTCTTTCATTGTGCAGGGCCTCAGACCACTCCAGATTGCCTGCATACATCCCCAGGGAGGCCATCCTTCAGAAAATATTGACATTGGACAGTGAGCGCTTGTGCGTGTGGGTGGGGGGGGGGGGGGGGGTGGGGGTTGTATGTGCATGAGCGAGCGAGAGATTGCCTGTGTGGATTGGTGTGTGATTGTATGTGTGGATTGGTGTGTGTGTGTCTTACTGTCTGAGCATATGTGTGTATTACTGCATAAGAGAGCATGAGATTGCCGGTGTGGATGCGCACAACCATATTCCGTGTGTGTGGCTGATAGAGAGAGAGAGCGAGGGAAACAGAGCCAAAGAGCCACCCAGAGGGCAGAGGTCACTGCCATGTAAAAAAGGCAGACAGGAAATTATATTTTCCCTTGGTACATTTCTTGGGCTGTATTTCCACTCGGCCTTATCTGTGTTTCTTTCTCTGTAGATCAGCAGCACTTACTCCCAGACACGAGTGGCCTGTCGAGGCTGCAAGGGTTACATCTCACCTACCATATGCTCGTTTTCAACATGGCTCCTTTCATCAGCCTTGGCTTTAACTTTTAGCATGCTTTATCACAAGCCACTAAATCTAATTTTTACACTTGACAGGGCCAGGCCAGGACTCCTATTCACTATTCACCGTTGCCCAGTTATCCTGAGATGTGGGAGAGGAAAAAGCTATTTATTTTATGGGAAGTTTGCAGGAGAAGAAAAGGGGGGGGGGGGGGGGGGGCTCAGAGAACTGTTCCCAGACTTGAATGCTTTGGCAGTAAGTGCTGCGAGTTATGAAGGTCCTGAAAGCGTCCCCTCTGCCGTTGAATGGAGTGGAACGGCCCAGGCAGGTTAGCCCTGGGTGGCTGGTATTTTGCTCTATGGAGTGGCCCCTGTGGCAGCCCTCTTCACCGGATGTTGTTACAGTGCCAGCGGGGGAATTTCCTGACTCCCCATGAAAGAGCTTTCTTCTACCCTGCTGCCAGGGCACAGCTGTGGAGACCTGTAGGGGTGTGTGTGTGCAGCTTGACACACACACACACACACACACACACACACACACACACACTGTTCTGTGAGCTTACGGCTTGATTGACAGTCATTTTCTACATAAGAGCTCCTTATTGGTTGGTAACAAAGCAAGTGCTCCGCCCCAACTCTCCTGCACTTGGCAACTGAGTTAGGTGTATGGCATGTTTCATCATCATAATGAGTTGGCCAATGACATTGCTTCTTGAAAGTCCAATATCTTGAAAACTTAACTGCTGACATGCAAAACATTTTGGGAATGTATCAACAGTGGACTCATTTAAAAAATACCAAAAGGTAGTTTTTGAGTGAATTTTCAGTTTAAGGCACCTGGTTGGATATGAAATGCTGTTTACATGTTGCTTGTACTGCCACAATTAAAGAAACCAAAAAAACACTTTCACTGGAATCTTTTTCAAGTTTTAATGTGTTTTTTTGTTGCAGCAGAGGTCAGAGGAAACTGACACGTTTTGGCCACAGGCTTTGTCAGCGTTTGGAGAACAAATGGCATTCACCCATATTTATAGAAAATGTCACCTTGTAGAACTGCTTCTATCTTTTTTCACAATCATTATTTACAATCATTATTTACATTGATTGTTTACAATCATTATTTACATTCATTATTTACATTCATTATTTACATTCATTATGTACATTCATTATTTACATCCATTATTTACATTCATTATTTACATACATTTTCTACTGTTTTCGACAAGAGCTTAATTATTATAATTTTTTTATAAAGAATAGTGCACCTGTTGCACACATGAAGCAACCTAACAGAAGTTCTTCCTTTATGCCTCTAGGGCTCTCGATTTGTAAGGCATCGATATAATATGCCTCTCTTTGTCTATCACTTCTTTGGTGACTGTACAATTTCTATGCCCTGAAATCTGAGTTGGCACACATCATGTCCCGCCGTGTTAAAGTGTCTGACTACAGGGGACTTCTCGTCACCAGTTCGGATGTTGCTCTTGTGGTCTTTAATGCATACTTTCAATTCTCTCTTAGACTTCCCAACAAAATAATAACCACATGGACACTTCAGTAAATAGACCACAAATTTTGTTTTACAAGATATTTTAACCTAGACATACATTTTCTTTCCCGTATGGGGGTAAGAAAGAAATCTCCCTTTATCATTGCATTACAGTTTACACAATTATGGCAGGGGCAGGTTTAGGGGTGAATAAGGTGTCTTGTGTAACATTACGTACTCTCAAAACACAATTATCCAACTATTTCTTATCATAACCCTTGGAGGAAAAGTGATCACACAAGGTGGTCGCTTGTTTTTCAAATTCATCGTCAGTATTACATATTCTTCTGACCCTCTTTATCTGGCTATAAGGTAGACTGTATCTAAGAGTAGATCGTTGGTAACTTGAATAATCCAGGAAATTGTCTCTGTCTGTCTTCTTGTGGTACACAGTGGTCTGAAGTCCATTGTCTCTGTGAACCACTATATTTCCTCACTGGATTCGAGAGTGAACTTAATAGTGGGGAACCTGGAATTAATGTACAGTCTGAACCCTTCCAATTGCTCATAGGTCCCACTCCAAATGGAAAAAAACATAATCAATATAACGGAACCAACATTTCAAGATGGGGCTAAACTAAAAAATCTTCTTCAAACATCTCCATGACACATTTGCATAATTCGGTGCGAACAGGGATCCCATTGCAGTGCCCTGTGACTGGATATAGTTTTGGGTTACTGGCACAATTAGCCTAAATGTCGTACACTTATGTTGCAAAAGAACCGTCGCTCATTTTCAGACATTGTAACAGAAATATCACCTCTTGGCAGCCGCCCACTGCTAAATCTATACATTATGGGGTATTGTGTGTAAATCAGTGACACAAAATCTCAATTTAATTAATTTTAAATTCAGACTGTAACACAACAAAATGTGGACTAAGTCAAGGGGTATGAATACTTTCTGAAGGCACTGTATATGAATAAAAGCACATCTTAAGGCCCATAGCACGAATCCTCTCCGCCATCTCAGCCAGATCCATTTCACACGAGAAAGACACACGAGAAGCCCTCCACGTGATGCACTCCCCTTACAGAGCCGTGTTAAAACACAGTCCGGGGGCTTGTGGATGTGAGGAGCAGCAAACTCAGAGTGTGAAGCAAGTTGGCCACGACCCTGATGCCTCCCCTGCCTTCCTCATGCCGTGTCACCAGCTTCCATTGCCGTCTATTACACTGTCACTGGTAGAGGCCGTGGAGGCTGAGGTCCTGCCCTTATAAACACTGTTTCTCTGCCCTGGCTAATACCCCCCTGGGGTACATAATAGTGGTATAATCCTCTTATCTGGGCCCTGTTGTGGCGCCTGTTCTGGGAGAGGAGGCGTCATGCCACCCCATTGGTCGGTGACGCAAGACTATTTTGGGCCGCTCCTCGGGGAGAGACAGGCACGATGTGCGAGAGAAAGATGGCCTCTCTTCACTAACACCTGACAGCAGCACAACACACAGGTGCTCAGGTCACATCAAGCTACCATAGCTAAAATACTTCATCAACACAGGATTTCTATGTATGCCTCTTCACACACTGTATACTACTGTATTCATCTTTGTAGATGGCCTTTCTTAGCCACAGCAAACCAAAATACATCTACACAAATGCAACAAAGGACATCAAACCAGGACAAACATATGTTACAGCCACAACAGCAACACACATGCGTAGCTCTAGAGGAGATTCTGGAAACTTTATTTTTCCTGCAGACACTGCTCTCTCTCTGCCTGTGAACTAACTGTGAGACAGATTATATCTCTCCTTGCTCAAGCGTGTACGCCATGCATTCTTCCTCTCGTACAACGTGTGTTTATATTACCCCACTGTGATGATGTGATGATGGGTTGCAAGGCAAACTAACCCCAGTGTTTGACGGGTTGCAGGGAGAGCTAGCTAGCTCGGTGCCTCTGTGCGTACGTGGCTCTCTCCCTCTCTGAGCCTCAGAAGGACTCATTCTGTGTGCATATTACCTGTCCCAGTGCACCAACCACTGACAGGTGATAACTCGTTCTGTGGGGGCTGGGGAATGCAGCCCCTGCCCTGGATTCCTCTTCCCCATTGAGGACCATGCAGCTTTTCATTTTTTTCAAACAACTTTAAAATGCACCCTTCCTTCCTTACTTTCCTTAAGGAAATCACTGATCTAACACAGTAAGATTGGTGAGAACAATGGGGTAGAAAGAAACCATGTGATTATCTCAAGGAAGGGAGGAAGGAAGGATGCATTTGAAAGGTATTTGAACAGTGCCCTGTTCCTCACACAAAACTCTTTCCCACCGATGCCTCCTCCATATCTATTCACAGAACCAGTCTGGTTAATGTGCTCAGCTGTGTCGTGATATAATATCACATAGTACCATCTAATATTGGAGCCAGACAGCCAGAGAGAGATTTATTGGTTATTGGAGGAGGGGGAGGGAAGCCATTTGTCAAGGTGTTATCGGGTGACATCCCTGAATTTGTCACAAATGAGACGACGGCTGCACTGTAACGGACAAGCCGGTAACATATAGTGAAACTATATTTTTTCTTGAGGTGTCAATGATGAGCGGGGCCATATATTATAGCTTTTGACAGGGAGCGAATTTGAAGAGAGAAGTAGAATACAGAATAAGTGGGCTTGACTCGACGACAAAGCAGCATCGTTCAGTTAACAAATGATCCGAATTTCCCTTTTTTGGAAAGTTGTCGACTTCATTATGAATTTGCCGAGAAACGCTATAAGCTGCCTCCCCGCTCACTCCATAAAGTGTTTATTCCCTTTTTCTCTTCAGTTCTGTTTAAGTGCATTCAGATTGAACGCTGAGAGATACACGTCTTTCAATAGCACTGTTACATGACCATGGAGAAAAGCGAAGCTTGATGAGATTCCAGGATCGATAAACCGCAAGGGACTTCAGGCGATCAAAATGAGCCGCTCGCTCCATTTCTCTCCGGGGTTGCTTCCTTCTGTTTTCGCTCCGTCGTGCGCCATACCCCTGGAGTGTGCCTCTGTTTGTGCCTCGGTTTGTTGGTCCTAGTTGCATTTTCAATGTGCCTAGCGGCTCGTTCTAAACAACATAATGATTACTCTTAAAGAAAAGCACCTCTTGGGGATGGGAAGAGTTGGGCTGCGGTTGAAAAATGATGTTCCCCACACAATTAAGTGACCGTGGCGAGGCAGTATAGGGTTCCCCCTCGCTGCATCATCAAATCAATTTAGGGATAGGAAGAAAAGAGAGAGAAAAGAATGCTTGGAGTTTGGCCTCAAGCTGAGTGCTGTGATGTAGAAGTCATCAGGTGAGCCAAAGATCACTATATCCTATCAATGACCCTGTTACTGCAACACCAGCCTTTGACTATGCTCCATGTTCAACTGTATCACAACAGAACAGTCAGGGAGGCCTCTGTTCTCTCTCAACCCTCAGTATTTTTTCTCATGGATGGACACTTGTTTTTTCCTTCTTTTTCTCTTTCACCAAGCTTAGATATTGACGATTAGATGCATCAGCATTTAAGGCAGACAGATGGAGAAGTAATTCCTTGCCATGTTTTATTTATGTGTTTATTCCACCGCAGATTAAGGCTGTATATCTCATTTTCTCCCACCCGAAAGAAAATCCCTCGCTCTTGTCCCCTATCCCCTTCGACCATGTGGCACGGGGTAGCTTAAAAAGAAAGTACAGCGCTCCTTACTACCCAGGCGAACAGGGCATGGGAAAAGCTAATTTCCGCTAGTTTTGGGGCAATCGGCTCATCGCTCCTTTAAATCCCTGGTGAGAGGCTGGGATTGCCCTTAATGGTGTCTCATGCCCTGATGGTCAGTAATGTGAGGACACAACGAGCAAATCGAAATGCCCAGAGAGTTAGTGTGAGTAGGCTGGTGTAGGCCGGAGCTGGCAGAGTGTCATGTACTGTAAGCTGGGGTGGGCTGCAATGTACGACGGGATGAGTTTGCTGGATGTAAGTTTGGGGCTTCTACTGTATAGGGCTTGTGGCTGTCTGGCTGGTGCAGGCTATAATGGAGTGAGCAAGGAGGAAGTAGACTAGGCCAGGAGAAGTGTAGTATAGGCTGGGGCTGTATGGGTATATTTTGGGCCTGTCCACTTAGATTGGGGTTGAGACATCGACTGTCCTCCCTCAAGGCCCCTAACTATCATGACTGTTCTAGTTAGGACTGTCTAACTAGAACTGTCATTCTAGTTCAAGATCTTTGACAAAGAGTGGTGGTTATCGAGGCATTTCATCATGCTCCTACTCAGTTCCCTTCACTTCGAAAGCAAATTTCTCAGATAATAGTGGTTACGTCACATTGGTAGTAGCATTGCATTTATTCACACTTTATTTCAATCCTTCAATCTCACAAACTCACTTGTCTATTGTTTGTCAGTCACAGTAAACTATTCCTCGCTCGTCTGCATGGTAATTCATATTTGGGGTAGAAATCCCACTCCATCTCGGGCACTGACTTGGGGTAAACTGGGAACAGCTAATTCCCCTAGCCTCCCAGCCTTTTGGCAGTCGAGGAAATCCTAAAGGGTGTGGGAACCGTGTCTACCCATTGTCTCCCTGCTCTCCATCTCAATCCTCTTGCCCGGTGGAGTCGGTTTAAGAGGCCACCATCGCTGCCTTTGGTGTTTCAAGTCTGATTTATCTTTTGATTAGGTTAATCCAGCCAATGTTTCAGTAGAGAATAAAACGGAAGCCTCCCTCTAGAAACTCACCAGAGGACTTCTATCACAATCTCTCCGAGACTAAGGCAAGGGTTGTCTCCCTTCACTCTCATCCCCAGCCCCCCTCCCGCCCACACCTAGAGAGGTTCATTCTGGGAGTTGTAATCAGACACAGACACATGGTTATGTAACTATTCATCAGGGTTGGGATGAATCTCATTTCAATTCAGTCATTGAAGTGAATTGACTGAAAAAAAATGGAATTGACACTAACACTTTTATTTACTGCAATAGTTTTTCAGACCACTCTCCTATCTACAGTGGGGGAAAAAATATTTAGTCAGTCACCAATTGTGCAAGTTCTCCCACTTAAAAAGATGAGAGAGGCCTGTAATTTTCATCATAGGTACACGTCAACTATGACAGACAAAATTAGAATTTTTTTTCCAGAAAATCACATTGTAGGATTTTTAATGAATTTATTTGCAAATTATGGTGGAAAATAAGTATTTGGTCACCTACAAACAAGCAAGATTTCTGGCTCTCACAGACCTGTAACTTCTTCTTTAAGAGGCTCCTCTGTCCTCCACTCGTTACCTGTATTAATGGCACCTGTTTGAACTTGTTATCAGTATAAAAGACACCTGTCCACAACCTCAAACAGTCACACTCCAAACTCCACTATGGCCAAGACCAAAGAGCTGTCAAAGGACACCAGAAACAAAATTGTAGACCTGCACCAGGCTGGGAAGACTGAATCTGCAATAGGTAAGCAGCTTGGTTTGAAGAAATCAACTGTGGGAGCAATTATTAGGAAATGGAAGACATACAAGACCACTGATAATCTCCCTCGATCTGGGGCTCCACGCAAGATCTCACCCCGTGGGGTCAAAATGATCACAAGAACGGTGAGCAAAAATCCCAGAACCACACGGGGGGACCTAGTGAATGACCTGCAGAGAGTTGGGACCAAAGTAACAAAGCCTACCATCAGTAACACACTACGCCGCCAGGGACTCAAATCCTGCAGTGCCAGACGTGTCCCCCTGCTTAAGCCAGTACATGTCCAGGCCCGTCTGAAGTTTGCTAGAGTGCATTTGGATGATCCAGAAGAGGATTGGGAGAATGTCATATGGTCAGATGAAACCAAAATAGAACTTTTTGGTAAAAACTCAACTCGTCGTGTTTGGAGGACAAAGAATGCTGAGTTGCATCCAAAGAACACCATACCTACTGTGAAGCATGGGGGTGGAAACATCATGCTTTGGTGCTGTTTTTCTGCAAAGGGACCAGGACGACTGATCCGTGTAAAGGAAAGAATGAATGGGGCCATGTATCGTGAGATTTTGAGTGAAAACCTCCTTCCATCAGCAAGGGCATTGAAGATGAAACGTGGCTGGGTCTTTCAGCATGACAATGATCCCAAACACACCGCCCGGGCAACGAAGGAGTGGCTTCGTAAGAAGCATTTCAGATCTCAACCCCATAGAAAATCTTTGGAGGGAGTTGAAAGTCCGTGTTGCCCAGCGACAGCCCCAAAACATCACTGCTCTAGAGGAGATCTGCATGGAGGAATGGGCCAAAATACCAGCAACAGTGTGTGAAAACCTTGTGAAGACTTACAGAAAACGTTTGACCTGTGTCATTGCCAACAAAGGGTATATAACAAAGTATTGAGAAACTTTTGTTATTGACCAAATACTTATTTTCCACCATAATTTGCAAATAAATTCATTAAAAATCCTACAATGTGATTTTCTGGATTTTTTTTTCTCATTTTGTCTGTCATAGTTGACGTGTACCTATGATGAAAATTACAGGCCTCTCTCATGTTTTTAAGTGGGAGAACTTGCACAATTGGTGGCTGACTAAATCATTTTTTCCCCACTGTACATATTATTTTTGGGGGGGCCTCCACTACTAATGGATTCTAAAAGCACATTAACTGTACATTTTACACTTCTGGGATAGACAAAAGCTAATAAAATGCAGGTCTATGGAGATGTTCCAACATGGCTGGGACAAAGCAACAATAGAAGGCATTCTTATTTATCGGTAGAGTAGAGAGGACAAATTGAACTTGTAATGAAAGTCAAGCTACAAAACACTTTCTCTGGGTTCATTGTCAGGTTGGCTCTATTAAACTCTTGCAACCCTCCCCATCTCATTTATTTAGAACACTGAGGTAATGAACGGAATAATTTTTTGTAATGAGTTCCAGATTAATTAGCTGTTTCTTTCTTCATCTGGGAACCATTACCAAAAATGAATTTGTTGCTGCAAACTTCCCGCAAGTTTGTGGTAAAGTTGCTGAAAACTAAATAGTGTGCCACAAAATGTTGCCAGAAGTTTGCAAATGTTTGCCAGTGGTGGTGAATTTGCTGCAAACCTTTGGAACAATAATATTTATTGCCATTGGTGGCAAACAGTTCACTAGAGTTTTTTTCTGGCAAATTATTATCTTGAGATTCTATTTGAATCGTATGTGGCAGGGTCTATAGACAATCACAGACTACAAAAGGAAAACCAGCCATGTCGCCGACACCGACGTTTCGCTTCCAGACAAGCTAAACACCTTCTTCGCCCACATTGAGGATAACACAGTGCCACTGACGAGGCCCACTACCAAGAACTGTGGCCTCTCCTTCTCCGTGGCCGACGTGATTAAGACATTTAAGCATGTTAACCCCCACAAGGCTGCCGGCCCAGACGGTATCCCTAGCCGCGTCCTCAGAGCATGCGCAGACCAGCTGGCTGGTGTGTTTATGGACATATTCAATCTCTCCCTTTCCCAGTCTGCTGTTCCCACATGCTTCAAGATGGCCACCATTGTTCCTGTACCCAAGAAAGCAAAGGTAACTGAACTAAATGACTATTGCCCTGTAGCACTCATCTCTGTCATCATGAAGTGCTTTGAGAGACTAGTCAAGGATCATATCACCTCTACCTTACCTTACCTGTCACTTCAATTTGCTTACCGCCCCAATAGATCCACAGAAGATGCAATCGCCATCACACTGCACACTGCCCTATCCTATCTGGACAAGAGGAATACCTATGTAAGAATGCTGTTCATTGACTATAGCTCAGCATTCAACACCATAGTACCCTCCAAGCTCATCATTAAGCTCGAGGCCCTGGGTCTGAACCCCACCCTGTGCAACTGGGTCCTGGACTTCCTGACGGGCCGCCCCCAGGTGGTGAAGGTAGGAAACAACATCTCCACTTCGCTGATCCTCAACACTGGGGCCCCACAAGGATGCGTGCTCAGCCCCCTCCTGTACTCCCTGTTCACCCATGACTGCGTGGCCAAGCACGCCTCCAACTCAATCATCAAGTTTGCAGACCACACAACAGTAGTAGGCTTGATTACCAACAATGACGAGACCGCCTACAGGGAGGAGGTGAGGGCTCTGGGAGTATGGTGCCAGGAAAATAACCTCTCACTCAACGTCAACAAAACAAAAGAGATGATCGTGAACTTCAGGAAACACCAGACATGTCGCCGACACCGACGTTTCGCTTCCAGACAAGCTAAACACCTTCTTCGCCCACATTGAGGATAACACAGTGCCACTGACGAGGCCCACTACCAAGAACTGTGGCCTCTCCTTCTCCGTGGCCAACGTGATTAAGACATTTAAGCATGTTAACCCCCACAAGGCTGCCGGCCCAGACGGTATCCCTAGCCGCGTCCTCAGAACATGCGCAGACCAGCTGGCTGGTGTGTTTATGGACATATTCAATCTCTCCCTTTTCCAGTCTGCTGTTCCCACATGCTTCAAGATGGCCACCATTGTTCCTGTACCCAAGAAAGCAAAGGTAACTGAACTAAATGACTATTGCCCTGTAGCACTCATCTCTGTCATCATGAAGTGCTTTGAGAGACTAGTCAAGGATCATATCACCTCTACCTTACCTTACCTGTCACTTCAATTTGCTTACCGCCCCAATAGATCCACAGACGATGCAATCGCCATCACACTGCACACTGCCCTATCCCATCTGGACAAGAGGAATACCTATGTAAGAATGCTGTTCATTGACTATAGCTCAGCATTCAACACCATAGTACCCTCCAAGCTCATCATTAAGCTCGAGGCCTTGGGTCTGAACCCCACCTTGTGCAACTGGGTCCTGGACTTCCTGACGGGCCGCCCCCCAGGTGGTGAAGGTAGGAAACAACATCTCCACTTCGCTGATCCTCAACACTGGGGCCCCACAAGGATGCGTGCTCAGCCCCCTCCTGTACTCCCTGTTCACCCATGACTGCGTGGCCAAGCACGCCTCCAACTCAATCATCAAGTTTGCAGACGACACAACAGTAGTAGGCTTGATTACCAACAATGACGAGACCGCCTACAGGGAGGAGGTGAGGGCTCTGGGAGTGTGGTGCCAGGAAAATAACCTCTCACTCAACGTCAACAAAACAAAAGAGATGATCGTGGACTTCAGGAAACATCAGAGGGTGCACCCCCCTACCCACATCGACGGGATCGCAGTGGAGAAGGTGGAAAGCTTCAAGTTCCTTGGCGTACACATCACTGACAAACTGAAATGGTCCACCCCACTCAGACAGTGTGGTGAAGAAGGCGCAACAGAGCCTCTTCAATCTCAGGAGGCTGAAGAAATATCGCTTGGCACCTAAAACCTTCACAAACTTTTACAGATGCACAATTGAGAGCATCCTGTTGGGCTGTATCACCGCCTGGTATGGCAACTGCACCGCCCGCAACCACAGGGCTCTCCAGAGGGTGGTGCGGTCTGCCGAATGCATTACCGGGGGCAAACTACTCGCCCTCCAAGACACATACAGCACCCGATGTCACAGGAAGGCCAAAAAGATCATCAAGGACATCAACCACCCGAGCCACTGCCTGTTCACCCCGCTATCATCCAGAAGGCGAGGTCAGTACAGGTGCATCAAAGCTGGGACCGAGAGAATGAAAAACAGCTTCTATCTCAAGGCCATCAGACTGTTAAATAGCCATCACTAGCACATTAGATGCTGCTGCTGCCTATTGAAATCACTGGCCACTTTAAGAAATGGAACACTAGTCACTTTAATAATGTTTACATATCTTGCACTACTCATCTCATATGTATATACTGTATTCTATTCTATAATATTATACTGTATCTTAGTCCATGCCGCTCTGTCATTGCTTGTCCATATATGTATATATTCTTAAATTCCATTCCTTACTAGTTTTGTGTGTATTGGGTATATGTTGTGAAATTGTTAGATATTACTTGTTAGATATTACTGCACTGTCGGAACTAGAAGCACAAGCATTTCGCTACACCCGCTATAACATCTGGGTACAGAGCTGGGGTAGTCATTCAAATATCATGTTAACCACTATTATTGAACACAGAATGAGTCCATGCAACTTATTATGTAATTTGTTACGCACATTTTCACTCCTGAACTTATTTAGGCTTGCCATAACAAAGGGGTTGAATACTCAGTGGCTCAATACATTTCAACTATAAATGTTTTAGTAATTTTGAAAATGTTCTACAACAGAATTCCACATTGACATTATGCAGTATTGTGTGTGTATAGATCAGTGACACAAAATCTCAATTTAATACATTTTAAGTTCAGGCTGTAACACAACCAAATGTGGAAAAAGTAAAGGGGTGTGAATACTTTCTGAATGCACTGTAACACACTTCAATGTTATGCACAAAGTAACCAAAAACGGGATCTAATTTGCATATTCATAATGAATTTGCAGCAAATTTACAGCAAACAGTAGAATGTTCGCCACAAGTTTCCCAGAATTGTTTGCCAGCAGATCACAAGTCGCAGCAAATTTGCCACAACAGTTTACCAGAAAACGAATTTGCATGTGAAAATATGAGCTTGCCGCAAATTTGCAGCAAATTGGCCAAAGATTTGCCTGTTTCTTCAGTAAGGGAAAGTGGTACATAGGCTGTGTGTTGCACCCATGCGTCAATCTAAGTAACATCATTTCAAAAATCCCCATCAAAATCTGTCAGTTTAAGCTAGTGATATCTGTCTTTTTGCATTGGCTCAATCCAACGCATCCGCTTATGTCGACCTTCCACATCTGCGGTGGAAGGTGGCCGAGCTACAGTGGTGTTTGTCAGAGCATGAGACATCGTGAAAATCGGTCTTCTCACGAAAAAGTCTGTAGCGTCCGACCGGTTTGGCAAACTAATATGACCACTATATTGAAAGATGAGACTCTCCGTTTTGCTCTATGACCCCATCAAGCCTCACGGGACTCATCTGAAAGTAACCGGTACTGGTAGAAAAAAATGAATGGAAGTATGGATGTAGTTTTGTGGCAACAAAAAAGTTCCTGCTCAGGAACTGAGATCACATCTTTGGAGGATAGCGTAGCTGTAATTTATCAAAACTCCCCGCTGTTGTTCACCCCAGGGCTTCACGTGTAGATTTGGCGGAGAGGAGAGGGCCCTTGGAAAGTCCAATATCTCTAATATAACATCCCAAAAAATATTTTCTGTTACATGTTTTGGCCAATATAATACCTGCTCCTCTTATGGACCTTCCTACAGTTTTTATAGAAGGAAGCACATTTTAAGTGGGTAAAAATGAGAGTCAGATTGGCCTACTGCATACTTACCGCAAGCTCTCAACCCAATGGACCTAGAACTCTAAATCTCAACTTCTCTCCCCTTCCCATCTCTTAAAACAACTAATTTCCTGTGAGTACAGTGCAGTGCACTACTCACAGTAAACTTACCTTGATCGACCAAACGTCCCTCCTCTTCCCCTTACAGAGTATTGTCACTCCAATCACTATAGTCCCTACTAATGCTGATGTGTGTGGGTGCTTTACTTACTGAGCCAGCAGTTGCACACATGCAATGGCCTGCAGTAAATTATAACATTTGCCATCAAAGCCGCCACTTATCCACAGTGGGGAGGCCGGTTGGAGGGTGGTGGTGCGCTATCATGCAGCTCATCCTTAATGAGTGCGGATTAAAGGGGATGATCCAGGATTTGCAAACCCCTGGTCCAGGGCTGGGGAGGTCAAAGCTCTCAGAAGCTTCGGAATTCCATGGCACACAAATACGGCACCAGTAGATAATAGTAATAATAAACTAAATTACTTCACCGCGATTTGTTTATTCATTTAATTATTTGCCGATTCGTTGCATGTGAGAAGATGACAAATTATGTTTGGAAACCAGATTTTCCACTGGTTTTGCGTTAGAATTTGGTCTTAGAAAGAGCTTTTCTGGAATGTTCAACTAACTGTCAATATCTGCAAGCATCTATTAAATACGAGTGACTTATGTCGCAATTTAAACCACAGGGCAAGTTTACAGGCTTGTTTCTTGGTCCCCTCGATCCCATTTGATGGGTGCCATTGCTTTCACCAAACAGCTAATCTTGAGATTTATGGGCAGATGTAAAGATGTAATAGTGATATCTTGGCTTTCCTCAGAGAAATATGGGATACCTTTAACATAGGCTACAGTACAGCCATACAAAACGCCTTCCACAATATGAGAGAAGAGAGGAATGGAGAGAGAGAGATGACGTAAATGGAGAGAGATAGATGGAGATGGATAGATGGATAGAGAGAAAGCCGCAAGCTGGACTCAACAGTCTGAGCAGTCATAAACATGTGTGAGTAAGTACGTGCCTGTATGTGTGTGTGTGTGTGTGTGTGTGTGTGTGTGTGTGTGTGTGTGTGTGTGTGTGTGTGTGTGTGTGTGTGTGTGTGTGAGAGAGAGAAGAGAGAGAGAGGAGCGAGAGAGATGATTTATAGTAATTAATCCTCTGCTGTGTCCAGTCCCCCTGGCCGAGGGACACATCTGTGACCAAATAATGCTTCCAATCCAATGTCACCAGCCTCCCACTGAAGGGCATCAGCAGATTTACTAGACAGATCATTCCATATGATTTCAATCACTTTCTGACTGCACCACTTTTGATTTGAAAGAAACCTTCCATACATGTTTGCCCATGGTAGAAGTGGTCAGAAAGTTACTTTTTTGATAGAGGTGCTCAAAGTTGACCCATTTTGCATACCCCACCATGAGACATCCATGTCTTCATCACTGAAAAAGATAAACGGTTGAGTTTGATTACTTTTGAAAGCTTACAAACAGGGTTGTTAAACTGTTTATGATTTATACAACCCTAACCCCAGTTAACACAGTCATTCAGGGGAGCAGAGTCGGCCTAGGTAAGAGGCTACTTCGGGGATATTTTATCATTGTGAATACATCACCACCAATCGCCATAACCACGAACAGTTTCAATAACATTATTTTTTGTGATATTAGGAATATCTAACTCCAGTCTGTCTAGCATTGTGATTTAGTGAACAGGGGGAAAAGACTGGCGAGACTTTAGACGGGCAGGTGTTCTAATTGAAATGTCCCACCTCCCACCCCAATCCTACCCCCCAGAAGCTCCTACAGGAGAAGGGGAAATGCTGATGACAGCTATGGCAGACAGACAGAGACAGCGGTAATTATTATTTTGGGATTCGCTGAGAGCCAGCTAATATAATGGGCACTGTTGCACTTATCAGCGCAAAACAGGCCCCCTAATGAAACTTGAATCAGAGTGGCTGCCGTAGAGTTGCTCGTCAGTCTGTGGGAGATTTTCGACACAAACAAAAATACAGGGCTGTGTGATTGTTCAGGCCTTTTGATCTGTTGGTTAGAATGTGAGTCACTAGAAGGGCGATCTGTATATGAGGATATGTGTATGGAGTGGAGGCGGTGGGGTGGGGTGGAGGATTGTGTGTGTGTGTGTGTGTGTGTGTGGGTGCTAGAGTGCTAGAGTGTCATTTTGGACGTAGCCCCACATTTAAAGGATAAAAACAGACTTTTCCTTCTTTGTCAGCTGTAATATACAGTGCCCTCATACAAAATGTGTGTCAAAATTATTATTTTTTCCAATTCCCACTGGTCAGGAGAGTTATCAGGAGAGTTCAAGGCAACGCTGTTTTGGCTGCTGTTTGTGTTGCGTCACATACAAAAAAAAAAGTATTGTTGAAATGACATTGAACTGAACTGGACCCCAACAGATGGCCCAGCTATTTGTTTTAGTGCATGGATGCTGAATGGATCCTGAATCAGAGCTGCCCATTTGTTAAACAGGGGGAAAAAAACACAACTTTGAACAACAGGTGTCATTTCAGACGAAGCCATTGCATTATTGAAATAAGTCATGATGTAATTCAACATGTTCCTTCCTAACAGCCTTCCTAACTGTTTGCAAAACACCCATGAGTGTCTGAAAAATAATTTATGATAAACCTGTAAATGATAGTATGGTAATACTTTACAATAAGGGGACATCAACTAATGTTAATTAGTATAGCCTTATTGTAAAGTGTAACATAATACATGTTAATCACTTTTCGGACCTGTGTGACGGACGTGCTAGAGTGTCATTTTGGACATATCCTCATATTTAACAGACTTTTCATTCTTTGTCAGCTGTAGTATACAGTGCCTTCAGAAAGTATTCATACCCCTTGACTTATTCCACATTTTGTTGTGTTACAGCCTGAATTCAAAAAATGGATTACATTGATTTTTGTTCTCACACCCATCTACACACAATACCCCATAATGACAAAGTGGAAACAAATGAATACAGAAATATCTCATTTAAATAAGTATTCCCACCCCTGAGTCAATACATGTTAGAATCACCTTTGGCAGCGATTACTTTTTGGGTAACTCTCTAAAAGCTTTGCACACCTGGATTGCACAATATTTGCACATTATTATTTTAATTCTTTTTTATTATTCAAACTCTGTCAAATTGGTTGTTGATAATTGCTCAAAAGCAATTTTCACGTCTTGCCATAGATTTTCAAGCCGGTTTAAGTCAAAACTGTAACTAGGCCACTCACTAACATTCAATGACGTCTTGGTAAGCAACTCCAGTGTATATTTGGCCCTGTGTTTTAGGTTATTGTCCTGCTGAAAGGTGAATTTGTCTCCCAGTGTCTGTTGGAAAACAGACTGAACCAGGTTTTCCTCTAGGATTTTGCCTGTGCTTAGCTCTATTCCATTTATTTTTATCCCCCTAACAAACAACCTAGTCCTTTCTGATGACAAGCATACCCATAACATGATGCAGCCACCACCATGCTTGAAAATATGAAGAGTGGTACTCAGTGATGTGTTGTATTGGATTTATATTCAGGACATTAAGTTAATTTCTTAGCCATTTTTTTTTTGTTGCAGTTTTACTTAAGTGCCTTATTGCAAACAGGATGCATGTTTTGGAATATTTTTATTCTGTACAGATTCCTTCTTTTCACTCTGTCATTTAGGTTAGTATTGTGGAGTAACTACAATGTTGTTGATCCATCCTCAGTTTTCTCCTATCACAGCCATTAAACTCTGTAACTGTTTTAAAGTAACCATTGGCCTCATGGTGAAATCCCTGAGTGGTTTCCTTCCTCTCTGTCAACTGAGTAAGGAAGGACACCTGTATCTTTGTAGTGACTGGGTGTATTGATACACCAACCAAAGTGTAATTAATAACTTCACATGCTCAAAGGGATATTCATTGTCTGTTTTCTTTACCCATCTACCAATAGGTGTCCTTCTTTGCGAGGCATTGGAAAACCTGGTTTTTCTGGTTGAATCTGCATTTGAAATTCACTGCTCGACTGAGAGACCTTACAGATAATTGTGTGGGGTACAAAGATGAGGTAGTCATTCAAAAATCACGTTAAACATTATTATTGCACACAGAGTTAGTCCATGCAACTTATTATGTGACTTGTACATTTTGACTCAAGACATTTTTTGGTTTACTCAATACTTATTGACTCAATACATTTCAGCTGTTCATTTTTTATTAATTTGTACAAATTTCTAAAAACATAATTCCACTTTGACATTATGGGGTATTGTGTGTAGGCCAGTGACAGAAAATCTCAATGTAATCCATTTAACATTCAGGCTGTAACACAACAAAAGTTGGAAAAAGTAAAGTGGTGTGAATACTTTCTGAATGCACTGTAGTTCATCATCTCATGCCCAAGGGCCTTGGCGGACTCCTCAGCGCTTCATTCTTCCAATGTCATTGAATTATAATCTACAATCTGCATGAAATTGTGTTATTTTCATCTTGTTTTACTAAACATGATTATACCGCTCATGTCTCTCTTAAGCCATGTAACATTTACTGTTTGTATTCATAGGGTGTTATTTCTATTTATTTTCAATAATGTAATTTCACCTATGAGGGAAAAAAGGATTTGATCCCCTGCTGATTTTGTACGTTTGCCAACTGACAAAGAAATGATCAGTCTATAATTTTAATGGTAGGTTTATTTAAACAGCGAGAGACAGAATAACAACAACAAAATCCAGAAAAACATGTCAAAAATGTTATAAATTGATTTGCATTTTAATGAGGGAAATAAGTATTTGACCCCTCTGCAAAACATGACTTAGTACTTGTTGGCAAAACCTCCCTGGTTCTGTCTCTCACTGTTCAAATAAACCTATCATTAAAATTATAGACTGATAATGTCTTTGTCAGTGGAGAAATGTACAAAATCAGCAGGGGATCAAATACTTTTTTCCCTCACTGTAGAAATAAAGACAGAAATGGGATGAGTGAGTGACTGACCTTCCGACCGCCCATAGACAGTGAACGACTGCCAAGAGCACAGATCCTCTATCTGTCCGATATATTAGAGGAGCTTAGGTGAGCTTCCCCCCCTCCTACCCCCTCCCCTAACCCCCGGCTCCGTGGCAGAGGCCCAGGTTTAATTGCTTTGGGTCACAACAATCACTTTATGCCCTCAGAACATTGAGGAAGGGAGCGGGGCGGAGAGGGGAGAAGAGGGGGAGGGGTGGGGGGACGACAAGGTCACACAAGGTGACAGGTGTGGTGAGACAGGGGGGTGGGGCCGAAGACTTTCGGTGTGTGTGTGTGTGTGTGTGTGTGTGTGTGTGTGTGTGTGTGTGTGTGTGTGTGTGTGTGTGTGTGTGTGTGTGTGTGTGTGTGTGTGTGTGTGCGTGTATGTTTGTGTGGAGGAATCTCATTTGGAGAGACAGGGGGCATACACTCACCCAAACACCAAATATAGTGCAGAATGCAGACACCGAGACTTAAGCAGGCGGTGGTATTTCTTTCGTCCAACATATTCAACCCTCTAGTAAAGATGGGATTTATTCTTTACAACACTTGTTGACAGAGACACGTTTCTTGAATAGGTCAGACATTTGTGGTGTTTGTATTTAAGCCTATGTGCTAAATATGATAATATACACTTAGTGTACATAACATTAAGGACACCTGCTCTTTCCATGACATAGACTGACCAGGTGAATCCAGGTGAAAGCTATGATCCCTTATTGATGTCACTTGTTAAATCCACTTAAATCAGTGTAGATGATTGTGAGGAGACAGGTAAAGAAGGATATTTAAGCCTTGAGACAATTGAGACATGGATTGTGTATGTGTGCCATTCAGAGGGTGAATGAGCAAGACAAAAGTGCCTTTGTGTCAAGAACTGCAACGCTGCTGGGGTTTTCACTCTCAACAGTTTCTCGTGTGTATCAAGAATGGTCCACCACCCAAAGGACATCCAGCCAACTTGACACAACTGTGGGAAGCATTGGAGTCAACATGGGCCAGCATCCCTGTGGAACGCTTTCGACACCTTGTAGAGTCCATGCCGCGACGAATTGAGGCTGTTCTGAGGGAAACTGAATATTAGGACCTTGTTCTTAATGTTTTGTACACTCATTGTATATAATAATATAATTATAATATATATGCCATTCAGCAGACACATTTTAGGTATGGGTGGTCCCGGGAATCGAACCCACTACACTGGCATTACAAGAGCCATGCTCTACCAACTGAGTTACAAAACAACTCAAAAGCATTTGCCTCATTACACCAATGCTGTCACAGTACTGGAGAAAGAACAATAAAAAACAGAGAGAGAAAAACAGGCTCTACCGAGATGTCTTTTCATCCGCGTTCCACCATCTCCCAATTTACTATGCACCATGATGCTCGGCCATCTGTCTCAGCGGTGACTTAACTTCATGCCAATATGTTGCAGGGTCATGAGAAAACAAACCGGAGAGCTCTTTCCTCATGAGTGGAGATACGGCCTCGCCCTTGATTCATACCAAAACATGTTTACTGCTCTCAATGCTAGCTTTCTCTGCAGTGACAGCTTGGCACACTTCTATGCTGTTATGATGTGAGGATACGGCACTGCTTTAGCCGTAACGTTAGCCGTAGCGTTAGCCTAGCATTAGCCTCTGTGCATTGTTAGCCTGTAATGTAAGAGAGGGGGGAGCAGTAGTGCAACAGCGTGTGCAGAGAATAAATGCCATACATTAAGCAAATTCCCTTTGCGCTCCTGTTGGCAGCAGAGTGGCTGCGAAGGGGAGGACACACTGCAGCCCAGATTGCCTTACCCCCTCCATGCACACATGTGTACACACACATATACATACATACATATATACACACACAAACACTCATAAACAGATACTCTCTCATTCTCTCTCTCTCTGTCTGTCTCTCTCTCTCTTTATCTCACACACACATACATACACACACACAAACACACACACACACACACACACACACACACACACACACACACACACACACACACACACATACTGTACATCCCCCTCATCTCCTCCTCCTGCTCTCTGTGCCCCAGCCCAGCTCCACTGGGGACTAGGCACAACCCCTTTTAGCTGTTATGATTGGCCGAGCTGGAATTCAAGCGGCCCGTCGGGATGAGGAATCATGTCTCCCTGCTGGCTGGTTGTCGTGGTAACGATGGGGTTGCTGAGGGGCCTGTTTATGAACTGAGCTGAGAGAACAAGGAATGGAGAGAGAAAGGGAGGGAGAGAATGCGGGAGGGAGGGGGATAAAGGGAGGTTTAAGAGAAATAGAGGGAGGAGAAAGTCCTTTCCGCTCACTGTTGCTCAGTCATAATGCAACCGCGGCTGCCCTGGAACACACAAGGTGTCAGGATGGCATGTATAATACACACCTTTCATAATCATATTATTACAGTATTCATTGTAATGTCTTATAAAAGTTATCCTGTGGCCTCTTTTAATGATGAGATACTCTGACCTTTGGTAAAGATAACCCCTCTCCCCCCGGTGAGTGAAGCATCCACAACACACACAGATTGTGGTGCCTATCGCTCCAGACTTACTGAGAGTATTGACAGAATATTGAGTGTGTGTGTGTGTGTGACGTAGGAGAGAGAGAGACAAACTGGCCAAGCACACATGTGTAGACAAATGTACACACATGCTTGCACACATACAGGCTTACACACACACGCGTGCATTGGTGCACACACACAATGACACTTACACACACACGTACACATACTCTGGCCAGGCCCTCATTATGGATGAGAAAAATATTTTTTTAAAGGCAAGTGGGATTTAATGCAGATTCATGCTCCAGCAATGTTCTCCAGCAATCAGCCTTGCCTCATTCGAGCCCCGCGATTCGCCACGCGGTCACCGAAGGGCAGAAAATAAGAGTGAAAATCATCTAGGCGCTAAGTTTCTCGAGGAGGCCGTTCATTTGGCAGTCCCTTTCATTAACATTTCTCTTTCATTTCTCCCTCTCTGGTTAAAGGTACACTTGAGCAAAAAGGAGAAGACAAAGCCACTGAAACAACTGAAGATATGAAGCTAAAGGGCTTTTGAAGACAAACGAGCGGTAAGTGGCTCTAAACTTTGCATGGCCCCGGCCTCCTCCATCTTGGAGGAAGGGGGAAGAAACGACAGATAGTGACCTAATTCTGTTCCAGCTCGAAGTGCTCTCGGCCCCATAAGAATCAATTGCATTTTCTTCCTCAAAAATATTGTGTAACACTCTCCAACTCTACAGCTGACATTCCTATTAGGCCTATGTCTACCACTATTACTGTACTTTAAAATGGTGCTGTTACTATAGTACTATATAATTAAAAATGCCAAAACCCCAACAATCATTACTTGTCAACCTACTATTAGCACTACTACATTTTAAAAGTATTTTAGTATTTGTAGTGATATTATTAGTAGATTAGTAGTAGTAGTAGTAGTAGTAGTAGTAGTAGTAGTAGTAGTAGTAGTCGTAGTAGTAGTAGTACTAGCAGCAGTACTTGCAGTGGCACTAGTAGTAGTAACAACCTCTACTAGTCAACCATCAGTCCAATGATCTCCACACTATCAGATGTGTGTCTGTAGTAAGAGGTCAGAGTGCCACCACTCAGGTTGATTTATCCCCCGTCTGCTCAGGCCATCCATCTGTATTGACAGCTGTGGCCAACAGAGAGAAAACCATCATCCAACTGTCAGAGCAGGTTAATGTTGAGGAGCGTTGTTTACCCTCTGTGGTCCAGTCTACCTGCTTGCACATTCCTCTCAGTGCTCAGTGTTTCATTTTCCTAGGTTGGAGGGCACTAACTCTTTAGTATAACTATTTTTCCCCGCTTCCTTTTGGGTATTATCTTAGCTACCTGTGTTTTTAAATACTGACAAATCTCATTGACATCAACTTTAACATATATCATATTTTATACACTGTATATTGATTTAAATTACATTTACGCACTAATCTTCCATTTAACATAGTTTTGGTGGATTTATTTGCATGTTACGCTTGCAAAACACAAATAAAAGGCTACTCTCTATGGGACACAGAAGAAAATGGACGTCCACACTCTGTAATGGATGTCAGCACTACTGTACAGTTAGCAGCTATGCAGACAGATGGTTTCTTGGCGTAACACTAGCAGGTCATTCTCCGACACTGTCTTAAGGCACACAAGCAGCAGTATTAATAGCTTTATTCAGCATATTGAGGGAGATGATACTTAGGCCCTCAATGACCTGCTTCATTTAACTGTGAAAGTGGAGAACAGAGGAGTGCCACATCTGGATCCTCTGGAGCAGCAGCAGCACTCAATGTGGGAGAGACTGGGAGCAGAGGGAGGGAGGCAGTGGGTGAGGCCAGGGGGGAAGGGTGTGTGGTGGGGGGAAGAGAGGAGGAGTGTGTGTGTGGGGGGGTGAGATATCTGTGTGTGTGGGGGCTGGGTGAGTAAGCATGTGTGTGCGTGCGTGTGTGCGTGCATACAATAATGGGAATTATTTCAATACATTTTTGCAATGAAGGCAGTAGAAGACATTCAAAATAAAGATTAAGAATAACAACCATCCAAAAATGTCCTAACGTGTTGACTGTTCAAAGAATGTACAAGGACGCTTTACTTTTGCCTAAATTATTTTGGTATAATTTGTTTGTCTTCTTAACAAGATGTTGGGGCCTTCACAAGCTGTAGCATTGGCTAACTAGGTGTCATATTAGTGTGAATTTAATATTAGGGTTTAACTGCTTACTGCTTAGATTAGGCTCGAGTGGGCAATTCCTTAAGGGCTATGCACCTGAATGAACAAGGAGTACTACCTACCATTGGGTGGGCTTTAGTATGGATAGAAGTGAAAGAGCAATACTTGTGAGGGCTCTAGCGTGTTAGGTGCGCAATTAAACAAAGCCCTATTAATCTTTACTGCTAGCATTGGGTCTGTCGGCGGCGCTGTGTTTTAGCAGCAGCTAGCATGGCGGCCTTGTTTGATAGTCTGTTTAATGTGCCCGCCAGCTGCCCTGTGCGCTCTGGGCTTTGCACTCTGCTGCCGTGCACACTCTGCTCCCCTCACATGCACATCCCCCTGTCCCCGTAATACACATCATAAAGAAAAACCCTGGCAATAAACTACCATTATTCAATTATGAACGCTCCAATTATTTACAGCTGTATTTAAAGAAATGTAAATTAACCTCAAGTCTTGAGGTAATGAATTTGATTACGCCAGCGTATATAATTTCATGGTATTTGGGAATCAAAAGGCGTATTTTCTTTTTAGATGTTCCCCCCACCGGTAATGGAGACCCGGCCTAAGCAGTGTGTCGCATTTTAAAAGAGGATCATTTATATTGTTTGGGGAATATTTGTAATCATTCGAAGGCATTACATGAGTTTGTTTGTTTGTCTGTTCGTTAATGACTTTGTGTTGTGTGTATCCCATTTTGGAAACCAGCCAGGATTCATAACGGTTATTCAATTTAACCCAACCGTTAATTTCACAGATGACAACCATTTTGTACGGCTCCTAACCTCACATTGCATGAGTCATTGGATTTCACACCACCTCAAACTTTACCACTGCACAAAAAACAAACTACTTTCTCAGGCCACCGCAATATAGTTTCACGCATCTTTTCCTGAGTTGACAGACAAAACAAAGAGAACTGGTTAGCGATGGCGGGTATAGCCTATACCAGGGGTGTCAAACGTCCGGCCCGCGGGCCGGATCAGGCCCGCAAACGGGTTTAATCCGGCCCGCGAGATGATTTTGAAAAAAAAAAAAAAAAATATATATATATATATATATTTTTTTTTTTGTAAAGTATAAAAATGCGCTGCAATTTTTCAATAAAATAAACTGCTGTTCCAATTGCGTCCACTGGATGGCACAATAGCAATTGTGTTAAGCAAGCAAACTGTTTATACCTGGGCAGAGCAAGTAGGTCAAGCACGTGCAGCCAATGAGCTACTTTGTTTTGCCCGCGATATTTATTACGGCTTCTACTTTTAACATTATGTGCTTTGGCACCCTCATTGCCCCAATATGTCTCTGTCAAAAAAGAGAAAAGTGGACGCAGAGTGCAGAGTGTTCCAAGAAAAATGGTCATCCTATTTATTCACGGAATTGAATGGGAAAGCTGTATGTTTGGTGTGTTCAGAGCATGTTGCAGTGCTGAAAGAATATAACCTTCGTCGTCACTATGTGAGTCTTCATGCCGACAAATATGACAACTTTCAAGGACAGCGGAGATGAGAGAAGGTGAATGAACTGTTGGCGGGTCTGAAGAAACAGCAGTCTGTGTTTACTCACAGCCGAGACATCAGTGACGCTGCAGTGAAAGCTAGCTACCTCATTGCTAATGAAATCGCAGTGGCTTCAAAACCATTTAGTGAGGGGGAATTTGTAAAAACATGCATGATGAAGGCAGCGGAGATTGTGTGCCCTGAAAAGCGGCAGGCTTTTGCAAATATCAGCCTGACAAGAAACACAGTTGCAGACAGGATTTCCGATCTTTCAGTGGATTTGGACAGCCAGTTGAAGCAAAAAGTAAAGTCATTTATTGCGTTTTCGGTTGCAATTGATGAAAGCACGGACATTACAGATGTTGCACAACTGGCCATTTTCATCCGCGGAGTTGATGACACATTGACCGTCACCGAGGAGTTCGTGGAGTTGGTGCCGATGACAGATACAACGACAGCAGCTGATATTTTTACCGCACTCGTCGGCGCGCTGGACAGGGTCGGAGTGGACTGGTCCCGCGCTGTCAGCCTGGCTACAGATGGTGCGCCCTCAATGATCGGGAAAAAAGCAGGCGTTGTGACAAAGTTCAGAGAGAAAGTGCAATCTGCAAATGGAGGACGTGATTTTTTGACTTTTCACTGTATTTTGCACCAGAAGGCTTTGTGTTGCAAGTCATTAAAGATGGATAACATCATGAAGGTGGTCATCCAAACTGTTAATTTCATCCGATCCAGAAGCCTGAATCACCGTCAGTTTGACAGCCTTCTCAGAGAGAAAGACCACATCTATGGCCTGCCATACCACACTGAGGTAAGATGGTTAAGCCGAGGTGCTGTGCTGAGGCGTTTCTTTGATTTACGAGAAGAAATTGAACAGTTCATGGAAGAAAAGGGCAAACCAGTGTTAGAATTTCATTCCGCAGAATGGATGCAGGACCTTGCATTTATGGTGGATGTTACAGAGCACCTGAATAACTTGAACAAACAGCTGCAAGGGCGCAACAAAGTTGTCACGCAGTATTATGACAGCATACGTTCTTTCAAGTTGAAGCTGTCATTGTGGGAGACGCAACTTGCCGGTGGTGATGCAGCTCACTTCCCCTGTCTGAATAATGTGTGCGCGACCCAACATGTGGCAGACATGAAGCAGTTCAAAGATAAAATAACGGGACTGTTACGGGAGTTTGAGCAACGCTTTCAGATTTATGTTTATATGTTTTTATGTTGATGTGCTATTGTTTTTAATTGATTTTATTTTATTTGTATATTTAACCTATTCTTGACTCTGTGGTTCTTGCACTTGTTTGGGGAACAGGATTTCATTATTTTTATCTACATTTCTGCCTGAGAAATGACACCCTGATATAGTTCTGTGATCTGTGAAACAGTTCTGTTAATCACTGAGGCATTGTGTGTTTGTGTGTTCTTTTTCTTTAGAATTTTCAAATAAACTTGACGTGTTTTATGATTAATAGTGATGTTGTGCTTGTACTATTTTGGACACACTGTCCTCAGGCTCCAGCTTTATGTTGTATGTTGATCGTATTAAAACAAAGAAAACAATCTGAAGTTGTTGTTTTTAAGTTATATATACCATGATTTTTCCGGTCCGGCCCACTTGGGAATAGATTTTCCTCCATGTGGCCCCTGAGCTAAAATGAGTTTGACACCCCTGGCCTATACAGTAAAAGCTAGTTTGGAGATGCTATCATTTAGCGTTTTATTAACAAAACCAGACCAGTTGTGTGGTGCCCGAGGGCCCGGCCTACTAATCCTGAGACAGGCAGAGTGAATGGTCTGTGGCTCAGACTTGCCAGCCTCAATTAGCCCTGGTTGAGAGCACAGTGCTGTGTGGGCTGAATCCATTCTCTCCCTGGGTCAGGCCACAGTGTAAACACTGCACGGTAGAGGCAGCCATGTTGTTTTCATTGAGCCCCTTCCGTTGGTGTTGACTCCAGGCTCTAGCTACGTGCTTGTGTTGGTGTCGTACTTGTCTTGGTGTTTCGGGGCTCTCAGTGTGTCATTGTCAGAATGCATGTGCAAGCTTAAACAGTGTATATTTACATTCAAACCTGTCTCATTCTCACATACCCACATTAAAAAAATACTATAGTATACTATGGTTAAATACTATAGTATTTACTGTTGTGTTTTTGCAGACTTTACTGTAGTATTTACTGTTGATTTGCGGACATGACTGTACTATACTGTAGTATTTACAGTTTACTACAGTATAAATACTGTAGTAAAAAAACGGTAGTATATACTATAGTAATTACTGTAGCGTTTTTGCGGACTGTAGTATACTGTAGTATTTACTGTAGTGTTTTTGCAGACATTACTGTAGTATTTACTATAGTGTTTTGTTCTATTAAGTACTGTAGTATTCTATAGTAAACTGTATTATTTTTTCATGTGGGTACACAGTGCAAGCACCCGAACGGGCAGGTCTTGTCATGCACAGGCTGACCCCACTCTAGTCTGTCAGTGTGAGAGTAGAATCCCCCAGAATTCCTCAGTCAGTGTCAGTGGTGAGCAGGCTGTATTTGCTCTGCAGCAGCAGCGTTGTGCTGACCTCGTGAACCCGTGTGTAAACAGAGTGCCGCGGCTCCCTCAGTCCAATATTCCCCCTGCACCAAATAAGAAAGACGCAGCCAGTCAGTCAGCCAGCCAGCCAGCCAGCCAATTAGCCAAAGGTCTGGAGAGAAACAGCCCCTGGCTTCACTCATCACTCACAAAACAGTTCTCCTCTCCTCTACTCTCACAGAGGTGTGGAAAAGCTGACTGTTCACTCTCTCTCTCTCTCTCTCTCTCTCTCTCTCTCTCTCTCTCTCTCTCTTTCTCTGCCTCTCCCTCACTTACTCACATTCCTCTTTCTCTCTCTCTCTTTCTCTCTTTCTTTCTCTAGCTCTTTCTCTCCACATTCGGATTTCTCAATGGTATTCACTCACTGGCAAATGGCAGTTGAGTTCAACAAAAGCTGAGGTGAAGAAAGGACTGAGAGAGACAGTGAGAAAGAGGATGAGTCATTGAGAGAGAAAAATAGAGAGACAGAGAGGGAGAGTGACAGAACAAAAAAGATAGATAGAGGGAAATGTGTTTGCTTACATTTTACATTTATGTCATTTAGCAGACGCTCTTATCCAGAGCGACTTACAGTTAGTGAGTGCATACATTTTTCATACTGGCCCCCCGTGGGAATCGAACCCAAAACCCTGGCGTTGCAAGCACCATGCTCTACCAACTGAGCTACAGGAGGCCTTACAGAAATGCACACAGTTAATAGCTCCTCTGTGCTGTCTAGTAATGTGTCTGTCGATTATTATCAATTACTCCTGGTGGGAGGGTCCCATTTCCTCTACATAGACCACACACCTTGTTCCACTGAGAAGTGTTAAAGAGTGTTAAAGTAGTGAGACGGGGGCTTTAAAGGACCAAGCCATGTACTATAGCGCACCCATGTATGTACTCTCAATTCACTGCTACCAGTGCAGAACACTGATAATATGTGGGGTCTCTCACACTAACACAGGGTTCTCCAACCCTGTTCCTGGAAAGCCACTCTCCTGTAGGTTTTTGCTCCAGTCCGAGTAAACTGATGCAGCTGATCAACCAGCTAATTATTAGAATCAGGTGCGCTAGATTAGGGTTGGAGTGAAAGACTACAGGACGGTAGCTCTCCAGGAACAGGGTTGGACAGCTCTGCACTAACACAAAGAGGTCAGAACTGATCTTGACTCACAATACACCCCTATCTCCAAATCATAAAGTGCCCGGTCACAGGCCCACAGTCAATATTAATAGCAAAGCTAGCACAAATGACCCCCCTCCCTTCATCGCTCCACACCCCCACCCATTCCACTGCTTGTGTATCAAGGTAATGAATTCATAATCTCTAGCTAAGGCCTTTGTAGATCTCTATCGCCGTGGCGATAAGAGAAGCATCATTCTGCTCTAATAGCTGTCAGTCTGCCTCTCTTCCTGCTCCTGGCTCGGCCTCTCTCTCTCTCTCTCTCTCTCTCTCTCTCTCTCTCTCTCTCTCTCTCTCTCTCTCTCTCTCTCTCTCTCTCTCTCTCTCTCTCCCTCTCTCTCTCTTTCTTTCTCTCTGTCAACCAAATGGGTGTTTGTGTTTGTGTGTGTGTGTGTGTGTGTGTGTGTGTGTGTGTGTGTGTGTGTGTGTGTGTGTGTGTGTGTGTGTGTGTGTGTGTGTGTGTGTGTGTGTGTGTGTGTGTGTGTATGTGTGTGCATCAGTGGAGGCTCCTCAGAGGAGGAAGGGGAGGGCCATCCTTCTCAGCGAATTTCTGAAAAATATAAATAGTAAACAATAAAAAACATATCCTTTTTAGATACAACTATGCTAAATATATTCACATCACCAAATAACTTATTAAATGAAGGTCTACAGTAGCCTTAACAGCACCCTCTAGGGTAGCACCATGGTGTAGCTGGAGGACAGCTATTTTCCGTCCTCCTCTGGGTACATTGACTTCAGTACAAAGCCTAGGAGGCTCATTGTTCTCACCCCCTTCCATAGACTTACATCGTAATTATGACGACTTTCGGAGAACATCCTCCAACCTATCAGAGCTCTTGCAGTACGAACTAACATCATGTCCATCCAATCAAAGGATTAGAGAATGAATCTAATACTGAAAGCATAAGATACAGCTAGCTAGCACTGCAGTGCATAAAGTGTGGTGAATAGTTCACTCAAAAAGAGAGAAAGACAATTGTTGAACAGTTTTTAACAAATTAATTTCTTAAGAACTTAAGGAGAAGCAGCAGAGAGAAAGAGAGAGAGAGATAGCTATATTTATTTCGTTGTATATTTTTCTTCTTAGATTACCTTTCACTTACTTAGCAAATGCAGCTAATTTAGCCTACTCAACAACCTGACTCAAACAGAGAGGAATGCTATTTATGTTAGCTAGCTGGCTTAGGCTATCCAACACTGCAACTCTTCCAACTCAGGGTAAGCTTTCGGTTTTATTAATTTATTGCTACCGGGGCCCGCCGGTGTAATTGCTAAACTTCTTACTGTACACTGTACTGAGTGATTGTACACATGGATTGGATTGTGGGTTTACTAACGTGTTAGTTCCAGTTTGTTGACTATAATGTTAACATGGTGACAACGATGTAGGCTGTGTAGCGTTTCCCAAACTCGGTCCTTGGGACCCCAAGGTTTTTTTCCCCTAACACTACACAGCTGATTCAAATTATCAAAGCTTGATGATTAGTTTATTATTTGAATAACTGTGTAGTGCTAGGGCAAAAAACAAAACGTGTACCCCTTGGGGTCCTGAGGACCGGGTTTGGGAAACCCTGGGTTAGTGGTTATGGTATGAAGGTTTGGCTTGGAGAGGTTTTAGCACCTGGTCACAGACAGCTGTTATGTTGTGCACTAAAGTCCACAAGCGAAGGGAACAGGTAAGAGGAGGAGAGCGCGTAGATGCGAGAAGGAATTATACAATGAGCAAAGTGATGATGCTCTATGTAGCTGCTATGAAAATGAACTGTGTGTGGGTGATCAGGGGTGTATTCATTCTGCTGATTCGGTTGCAAAAGGTTTCTTAAATGGAAGCAAACAGAACGAAATGGGGAGGGACCTACCTGAATTTGTCCTTTCACGTTTTGCAACTGTTTGGACAAATGATTACACCCCAGATCAGCTTGATGCAGGCAAGAGTGTTCAAGGCAGTATTGAATGTGTCACTGTCTATCACCTTGATTACTCCAATTTGTCTCTCGACCTGTGCACCTATGTTACAAACTTTCATTTGTAAGGTAAATTCATGCTCATTAAAAAAAATGTGCACCCTCCCTATTCTTGAATTGCACCGACCGCCAGTAGCATATATGTGTGTGTGTGCATGTGAAAACCATCAAGCCATCAGCAGCGGCCCCAGTACTGCTCCCCCACAAAGCTACTGTATAACAGAGAGCCAGACAGTTCTCAGCTCTCTGTGTGTCCATCCGCCAAGATGAAAGTTGTGCGAATTCCTCTAAAAAATATGATAATATATTTGAGTGTTAAGTGTCGAGGAGAGGGAGCCCCTAGGGGACGTCTAGCTGGAAATAAATGTGTTTTGTACCTGGGGCCTTCTTCTTCTTCTTCTCCTAGACCTACCTGACAAACAGTCCATCACAGGGGGAATACACATGAGGAACTCTAAGTAACTAAAGTTGCCAGCCGCTGCTGCCACCCCTCTGGGTGACACAGAGAAACAGAGGTGGAGGGGGACTGTAGAGCATCTTTCATTTTCCTGCACATCTGTCGCCACCTGAAAACAGAACAGGAGAGAATCTGAGCTGCGTTCCCCATTGCAACAGATCTTCTCAGCCTTGGACCTTGAGTAACAAGTGGTGACTATTTTGGATTGGAATGTTACCCTGACCCCTTAAGCTTGAAAGCATATAGGGACTACATATTTATAGTATAATCCATATAGTGCCAATTTCCCAGACAGATTCCCAGAGAATCTCCTTGCATTTTAGTCCAAGACTAGGCTCAATCTGTGTCCGGGAAACTGACTCATGCTGTATGAAGTAACTTGTTAAAATATGATCGTTTTGGGATTATATCGTCTTCACAGGCTCTGTAGAAAAACTAAACAGAAAAACAATACTTAGTAACAAGAATAATATGGCAACTAATGTCTAATACTAAAAACAATGAAATAATAATAATAATAGTAAACTAAAACGTATATTAACAGCATAAAAAAGTTGGCGTACAACTACTAATAGGCCTACAACAACAAAAAACTGCTGCTACAACTACTAATACAACTAATAAAACAAAGTACCCATAATATATACATACATACAGTGCATTCGGAAAGTATTCAGACCCCTTGACTTTTTCCACATGTTGTTACGTTACAGCCTTATTCTAAAATGGATTAAAGAAATAAAAATCCCCATCAATCTACACATAATACCCCATAATGACAAAGTGAAAACAGGTTTTTAGAAATTTTTGCAAAGGTATTACATATAAAAAAACAGAAATACCTTATTTACATAAGTATACAGACCCTTTGCTATGAGATTCGAAATTGAGCTCATGTGCATCCTGTTTCCATTGAACATCCTTGAGCTGTTTCTTCAACTTGATTGGAGTCCACCTGTGGTAAATTCAATTATTTGGACCTGATTTGGAAAGAAACACACCTGTCTATATAAGGTCCCACAGTTGACAGCGCATGTCAGTGAAAAAACCAAGCCATGAGGTCGAAGGAATTGTCTGTAGAGCTCCGAGACAGGATTGTGTCGAGGCACAGATCTGGGGAAGGGTACCAAAAAATGTCTGCAGCATTGAAGGTCCCCAAGAACACAGTGGCCTCCATCATTCTTAAATGGAAGAAGTTTGGAACCACCAAGACTTTTCCTAGAGCTGGCCGCCCGGCCAAGCTGAGCAATCAGGGGAGAAGGGCCTTGGTCAGGGAGGCGACCAAGAACCCGATGGTTACTCTGACAGAGCTGCAGGACAACCATCTCTGCAGCACTCCACCAATCAGTCCTTTATGGTAGAGTGGCCAGACGGAAGCCACTCCTCAGTAAAAGGCACATGTCAGCCCGCTTGGAGTTTGCCAAAAGGCACCTAAAGGACTCTCAGACCATGAAAAACAAGATTCTCTGATCTGATGAAACCAAGATTGAACTCTATGGCCTGAATGCCAAGCGTCACGTTTGGAGGAAACCTGGTGGGGATGTTTTTCAGCGGCAGGGAGTGGGAGACTAGTCAGGATCGAGGGAAAGATGAACGGAGCAAAGTACAGAGATATCCTTGATGAAAACCTTCTCCAGAGCGCTCAGAACCTCAGACTGGGGCGAAGGTTCACATTCCAACAGGACAGCAACCCTAAGCACACAGCCAAGACAACGGAGAAGTGGCTTCGGGACAAGTCTCTGAATGTCCTTGAGTGGCCCAGCCAGAGCCCGGACTTGAACCCGATCGAACATATCTGGAGAGACTTCAAAATAGCCGTGCAGCGACGCTCCCCAACCAACCTGACAGAGCTTGAGATGATCTACAGAGAAGAATGGGAGAAACTCCCCAAATACAGGTGTGCCAAGCTTGTAGCGTCATACCCAAGAAGACTCGAGGCTGTAATCACTGCCAATGGTGCTTCAACAAAGTACTGAGTAAAGGGTCTGAATACTTATGTAAATGTGATATTCCAGTTTTTATTTTTTATACATTTGGAAAAATGTCTAACAACCTGTTTTTGCTTCGTCATTATGGGGTATTGTGTGTAGATTGATGAGGGGGAAAAAACAATTTAACCTCTACGGGATCGGTGTCCCGTATATGGGACGGTTGAGCTAACTTGCGCTAATGTGATTAGCATGACTGTTGTAAGCAAACTTTCCAGGACATATACATGTCTTATATGGGCAGAAAGCTTAAATTATTGTTAATCTAACGGCACTGTCCAATTTACAGTAGCTATTACAGTGAATAATATCATGCCATTGTTTGAGGAGAGTGCACAACAACAAAAAATTTATCACGGCAACTGGTTTGATACATTCACCTCTGATGGTAAATAATGTACTTACATTCAGTAATCTTGCTCTGATTTGTCATCCTAAGGGTCCCAGAGATAAAATTTAGCATAGTTTTGTTTGATAAAATCAATTTTAATATTCAAATGTAGGAACTGGGTTATACAGTTTGAACCCCTGCTGTCTCTGGCTCCACACATACCCAGCCCGGCCATCTAGATGTGTGAAAGTTAGTGTATAAGCTAATGATCCATCATGTATGACATTCCTGGGAGTGTGTAAATTTACATTTTGTATTACCATATCATTTTTGTATGTTCTCTATAGTTATGTACTTGAAAATGTATAAATTGACCAATTCGGCACATTTGGGCAGACTTCATACAAATGACTTCATACAGTATTGCAATGCTTCACTGGATCAATTTAAAACTTTGCACACACACGGCTGCCATCTAGCGCATAAACTGCAATATTATATTGTGGCCTTTCTCTTGCATTTCAAAGATGATTGAAAAAAAATTAATAGAAAACACGTTTTTTTGTTTGTATTATCTTTTACCAGATCTAATGTGTTATATTCTCCTACATTAATTTCACATTTCCACAAACTTCAAAGTGTTTCCTTTCAAATGGTATCTAGAATATGCATATCCTTGCTTCAGGTCCTGAGCTACAGGCAGTTAGATTTGGGTATGTCATTTTAGGTGAAAATTGAAAAAAAGGGTCCAATCCTTAAGAGATTAATAAATTTTAGAATAAGGCTCTAACGTAACAAAATGTGGAAAAAGTCAAGGGGTGTGAATACTTTCTGAATGCACTGTATTTACAAATATCTTCACATGGTGATGTTTCTTTTAGTTAAAAATAGTTTGTTCTTAACATTTGAAAAAGGGCTGTTTGACGAACCATCAAACAGGCAAAGAGTCAATACAGGACTAAGATTGAATCGTACTACACTGGCTCTGACGCTCGTCGGATGTGGCAGGGCTTGAAAACTATTACAGACTACAAAGGGAAGCACAGCCGCGAGCTGCCCAGTGACACAAGCCTACCAGACGAGCTAAACCACTTCTATGCTCGCTTCGAGGCAAGCAACACTGAAGCATGCATGAGAGCACCAGCTGTTCCGGATGACTATGTGATCACGCTCTCCGTAGCCGATGTGAGTAAGACTTTTAAGCAGGTCAACATTCACAAGGCCGCAGGGCCAGACGGATTACCAGGACGTGTACTCCGAGCATGTGCTGACCAACTGGCAAGTGTCTTCACTGACATTTTCAACATGTCCCTGACTGAGTCTGTAATACCAACATGTTTCAAGCAGACCACCATAGTCCCCGTGCCCAAGGACTCTAAGATAACCTGCCTAAATGACTACCGACCCGTATCACTGACGTCTGTAGCCATGAAGTGCTTTGAAAGGCTGGTCAGGGCTCACATCAACAGCATTATCCCAGAAACCCTAGACCCACTCCAATTTGCATACCGCCCCAACAGATCCACAGATGATGCAATCACTATTGCACTCCACACTGCCCTTTCCCACCTGGACAAGAGGAACACCTACGTGAGAATGCTATTCATTGACTACAGCTCAGCATTCAACACCATAGTGCCCTCTAAGCTCATCACTAAGCTAAGGATCCTGGGACTAAACACCTCCCTCTGCAACTGGATCCTGGACTTCCTGACGGGCCGCCCCCAGGTGGTAAGGGTAGGTAACAACACATCTGCCACACTGATCCTCAACACGGGGGCCCCTCAGGGGTGCGTGCTCAGTCCCCTCCTGTACTCTCTGTTCACCCATGACTGCATGGCCAGGCACGACTCCAACACCATCATTAAGTTTGCCGACGACACAACAGTGGTAGGCCTGATCACCGACAACGATGAGACAGCCTATAGGGAGGAGGTCAGAGACCTGGCCGTGTGGTGCCAGGACAACAACCTCTCCCTCAACGTGACCAAGACAAAGGAGATGATTGTGGACTACAGGGAAAAAAAGAGGACTGAGCACGCCCCCATTCTCATCGACGGGGCTGTAGTGGAACAGGTTGAGAGCTTCAAGTTCCTTGGTGTCCACATCACCAACGAACTATCATGGTCCAAACACACCAAGACAGTTGTGAAGAGGGCACGACAAAGCCTATTCCCCCTCAGGAGACTGAAAAGATTTGGCATGGGTCCTCAGATCCTCAAAAAATTATACAGCTGCTCCATCGAGAGCATCTTGACTGGTTGCATCACCGCCTGGTATGGCAACTGCTTGGCCTCCGACCGCAAGGCACTACAGAGGGTAGTGCGTATGGCCCAGTACATCACTGGGGCCAAGCTTCCTGCCATCCAGGACCTCTATACCAGGCGGTGTCAGAGGAAGGCCCTCAAAATTGTCAAAGACTCCAGCCACCCTAGTCATAGACTGTTCTCTCTGCTACCGCACGGCAAGCGGTACCGGAGTGCCAAGTCTAGGTCCAAAAGACTTCTCAACAGCTTCTACCCATTTTTACATTTACATTTTAGTCATTTAGCAGACGCTCTTAACCAGAGCGACTTACAGGAGCAATTAGGGTTAAGTGCCTTGCTCAAGGGCACATTAACGTCATTTAGCAGACGCTCTTAGCCAGAGCGACTCACAAATTGGTGCGTTCACCCTATAGCCAGTGGGATAACCACTTTACAATTTGGGGGGGGGGGGGGGGGGGGTTAGAAGGAATACTTTATCCTAACCCAGGTATTCCTTAAAGAGGTGGGGTTTCAAATGTCTCCGGAAGGTGGTGAGTGACTCCGCTGTCCTGGCGTCGTGAGGGAGCTTGTTCCACCATTGGGGTGCCAGAGCAGCGAACAGTTTTGACTGGGCTGAGCGGGAGCTATGCTTCCGCAGAGGAAGGGGAGCCAGCAGGCCAGAGGTGGATGAACGCAATGTCCTCGTTTGGGTGTAGGGACTGATCAGAGCCTGAAGGTACAGAGGTGCCGTTCCCCTCACTGCTCCATAGGCAAGCACCATGGTCTTGTAGCGGATGCGAGCTTCAACTGGAAGCCAGTGGAGTGTGCGGAGGAGGGGGGTGACGTGAGAGAACTTGGGAAGGTTGAACACCAGACGGGCTGCGGCATTCTGGATGAGTTGTAGGGGTTTAATGGCACAGGCAGGGAGCCCAGCCAACAGCGAGTTGCAGTAGTCCAGACGGGAGATGACAAGTGCCTGGACCAGGACCTGCGCCGCTTCCTGTGTAAGGCAGGGTCGCACTCTCCGAATGTTGTAGAGCATGAACCTGCAGGAGCGGGTCACCGCCTTGATGTTGGCGGAGAACGACAGGGTGTTGTCCAGGGTCACGCCTAGGCTCTTCGCACTCTGGGAGGAGGACACAGCGGAGTTGTCAACCGTGATGGCGAGATCATGGAACGGGCAGTCCTTCCCCGGGAGGAAGAGCAGCTCCGTCTTGCCAGGGTTCAGCTTGAGGTGGTGATCCGTCATCCATACTGATATGTCTGCCAGACATGCAGAGATGCGATTCGCCACCTGGTTATCAGAAGGGGGAAAGGAGAAGATTAGTTGTGTATCGTCAGCGTAGCAATGATAGGAAAGGCCATGTGAGGATATGACAGAGCCAAGTGACTTGGTGTATAGGGAGAAAAGGAGAGGGCCCAGAACCGATCCCTGGGGGACACCAGTGGTGAGAGCACGTGGTGCGGAGACAGCTTCCCGCCACGCCACTTGGTAGGAGCGACCGGTCAGGTAGGACGCAATCCAGGAGTGAGCCGCGCCGGAGATGCCCATCTCGGAGAGGGTGGAGAGGAGGATCTGATGGTTCACAGTATCAAAGGCAGCAGACAGGTCTAGAAGGACAAGAGCAGAGGAGAGAGAGTTAGCTTTAGCAGTGCGGAGAGTCTCCGTGACACAGAGAAGAGCAGTCTCAGTTGAATGACCAGTCCTGAAACCTGATTGGTTTGGATCAAGAAGGTCATTCTGAGAGAGATAGCAGGAGAGTTGGCTAAAGACGGCACGCTCAATAGTTTTGGAAAGAAAAGAAAGAAGGGATACTGGTCTGTAGTTGTTGACATCAGTGGGGTCGAGTGTTGGTTTTTTGAGAAGGGGAGTAACTCTCGCTCTCTTGAAGACGGAAGGGACATGGCCAGCGGTCAAGGATGAGTTGATCAGCGAGGTGAGGTAGGGGAGAAGGTCACCGGAGATGGTCTGGAGAAGGGAGGAGGGGATGGGGTCAAGCGGGCAGGTTGTTGGGCGGCCTGCAGTCACAAGTCGCAGGATTTTATCTGGAGAGAGAGGGGAGAAAGAAGTCAAAGCATAGGGTAGGGCAGTGTGAGCAGGACCAGCAGTGTCATTAGACTTAACAAACGAGGATCGGATGTCGTCAACCTTCTTTTCAAAGTGGTTGACGAAGTCATCCACAGAGAGAGATGAGGGGGGGGGGGGGGGGGGGGGAGGATTCAGGAGGGAGGAAAATGTGGCAAAGAGCTTCCTAGGGTTAGAGGCAGATGCTTGGAATTTAGAGTGGTAGAAGGTGGCCTTAGCAGCAGAAACAGATGAAGAAAATGTAGAGAGGAGGGAGTGAAAAGATGCCAGGTCGGCAGGGAGTTTAGTTTTCTTCCATTTCCGCTCCGCTGCCCGGAGCTCTGTTCTGTGAGCTCGCAATGAGTCATCAAGCCACGGAGCTGGAGGGGAGGACCGAGCCGGCCGGGAGGATAGGGGACACAGAGAGTCAAAGGATGCAGAAAGGGAGGAGAGGAGGGTTGAGGAGGCAGAATCAGGAGATTGGAGGGAGAAGGATTGAGCAGAGGGAAGAGATGATAGGATGGAAGAGGAGAGAGTAGTGGGAGAGAGAGAGCGAAGGTTGCGGCGGCGCATTACCATCTGTGTAGGGGCAGAGTGAGTAGTGTGGGAGGAGAGTGAGAGAGAAAAGGAAACAAAGTAGTGGTCGGAGACATGGAGGGGAGTTGCAGTGAGATTAGTAGAGGAGCAGCATCTAGTGAAGATGAGGTCAAGCGTATTGCCTGCCTTGTGAGTAGGGGGGGACGGTGAGAGGGTGAGGTCAAAAGAGGAGAGGAGTGGAAAGAAGGAGGCAGAGAGAAATGAGTCAAATGTGGACATAGGGAGGTTGAAATCCCCCAAAACTGTGAGGGGTGAGCCATCCTCAGGGAAGGAACTTATCAAGGCGTCAAGCTCATTGATGAACTCTCCAAGGGAACCTGGAGGGCGATAGATGACAAGGATATTAAGCTTAAATGGGCTAGTGACTGTGACAGCATGGAATTCAAATGAGGAGATAGACAGATGGGTTAGGGGAAAAATTGAGAATGTCCACTTGGGAGAGATGAGGATTCCTGTACCACCACCCCTCTGACCAGATGCTCTCGGGGTATGCGAGAACACATGGTCAGACGAGGAGAGAGCAGTAGGAGTAGCGGTGTTTTCAGTGGTGATCCATGTTTCCGTCAGCGCCAGGAAGTCGAGGGACTGGAGGTTGGCATAGGCTGGGATGAAGTCAGCTTTGTTGGCAGCAGAACGGCAGTTCCAGAGGCTGCCTGCGACCTGGAACTCCACGTGGGTGGTGCGTGCAGGGACCACCAGGTTGGAGAGGCAGCAGCCACGCGGTGTGGTGCGTTTGTGTAGCCTGTGCAGAGAGGAGAGAACAGGGATAGGCAGAGGCATAGTTGACAGGCTGTAGCAAATGGCTACAAAAATGCAGAGGAGATCGGAATGAAATGGACTAAGCATCTGGGAGCGGAGAGAGCAGGGCCTCCCTCACCAAAAACTTCTACCTCAGAAACTAAAATTGTTTCACTGAACCACCCGAACAAAAAACTCTCCCAACTTCCGCCTTTGGAAATCAGAATTGTTGTGAACCACAGCGGTTCAATGTTTAAAGGAATAGACTCAACCCACTTTGTTCAGCTAGCCAACTATGACACCATAGCCAACTAGCAGACTAGCATCCAATAACAATAACACACCGTTTAGCACCAACACTTGGTCACAACAAACCACCAATAATGTGATAACACACTAAACAGATCATTCGTGTCTGTGTCAAGTTCCTTTCATGACGCAGCAATGATTAGACGTTGGCTAGCTAGGACAAGTATATTGTGGTTAGCTACTACAGTACAGCCAGCTGGTCATGTTGGGTAGCTAGCAATGGCCACTGTGTTGACTCTGTTTGAAGAACGGCTAGCTAGCTAGCTTCGTGCTACAGCCGGCACGGCCGAGGACACTGCCAAGACACAGTAACTACCCACAACAACCCACGAAGCCTAGCTATGACGCCGTAGCCAACCTGCAAGCTAGCATCCATTAACACACAACTTAGCATCAACACCTGGCCACAACAAACTGCCAAGAGTGTGTCAGCACACCAAACAGACAATTCAAGTCCGTGTCGAGTTCCCTTCACAACGCAGCAAAAAATAAAAATAAAAAATTAAACGTTGGAACCAGCTCTCCAGCGTTGCTAATCGTTACCCGCTAGCTAGCTAGCCTCGTGCCTCGATACTAACCTACAACTACCCACGGAAACCTACAATAACAACAACACCAACCTACAATAAATACAATACCTAACTACAGCTAACTACCTACCTACGATCTAATACATGGTTAAGCAAAAGTTAAACGTTGGCTAGGACTACATTACCATTGGAACCAGCTCTCCAGCGTTGCTAATCGTTACCTGTAGCTACCCGCTAGCTAGCTAGCCTCGTGCCTCGATACCAACCCACAATTACCCACGGAAACCTACAATAACAACAATACTAACCTACAGTAAATACAATACCTAACTACAGCTAACTACCTACCTACGATCTAATACATGGTTAAGCAAAAGTTAAACGTTGGCTAGGACTACATTACCATTGGAACCAGCTCTCCAGCGTTGCTAATCGTTACCAGTAGCTACCAGCTAGCTAGCTAGCCTCGTGCCTCGATACTAACCCACAATTACCCACGGAAACCTACAATAACAACAATACTAACCTACAATAAATACAATACTTAACTACAGCTAACTACCTACCTACGATCTAACACATGGTTAAGCTTTACTCAACACTACATGTAGCTTACCTCCTGCTTACCTCCAGCCAGAGAAAAACACGACCTCTCCCGACCTCTCCCGACCCCCAAGCCATAAGACTCCTGAACAGCTAATCATGGCTACCCGGACTATTTGCACTGCCCCCCCACCCCATCCTTTTTACAATAACAACAATACTAACCTACAATAAATACAATACTTAACTACAGCTAACTACCTACCTACGATCTAACACATGGTTAAGCTTTACTCAACACTACATGTAGCTTACCTCCTGCTTACCTCCAGCCAGAGAAAAACACGACCTCTCCCGACCTCTCCCTACCCCCAAGCCATAAGACTCCTGAACAGCTAATCATGGCTACCCGGACTATTTGCACTGCCCCCCCACCCCATCCTTTTTACGCTGCTGCTACTCTGTTAATTATTTATGCATAGTCACTTTAACTCTACCCACATGTACATATTACCCCAACTACCTCAACTAGCCGGTGCCCCCGCACATTGACTCTGCAACGGTACCCCCCTGTATATATAGCCTCCCTACTGTTATTTTATTTTACTTCTGCTCTTTTTTTTTTCTCAACACTTTTTTTGTTGTTGTTTTATTTTTACTTTTTTGTTAAAAATAAATGCACTGTTGGTTAAGGGCTGTAAGTAAGCATTTCACTGTAATGTCTGCACCTGTTGTATTCGGCGCATGTGACCAATAAAATTTGATTTGATTTGATTTGATTTCTTAAATTCACTGTGTGGTTTTATTTCCCTGATTTCTATAGGTAAATTATTCCAGTCATGATGTACCCTTTGAATTTGTAATTGCTGCCGTTGTCGAAAGGAGTAATGTGAGTCTTTTAAAGTTAGGTGTTCCTTAATATATACAGGGAAATGTAAGTAAAAATAAATTGCTACCAATGCAGTTGTCTTCTGTTTGGGAGTGACAGCCCATTTAGTGATTCATACAGTTTGCAATGATGTGTCTTATAATGACATCCAGGAATGGATTTTTTTTATAGATGATGTCACCATAGTCTAGGTTAGGAAGCAGCTAATGGGTTACTAAGGTCTTTCTAATGGATACAGTAAAACAATTCTTAGATCGGTATAGTAACCCAAGCTTATAGTTAATTGTTTTTCTAATATAATCAATATGCTTTCCTAAAGATAATTCAGAATCTATGCTCAAACCCAGATATTTCAAACAATCAACACTTTAAAGCATTGTTCTATCACTTTCATGTGCATGACTTAGTAATGAGACACATCACATCCAAATTATATCTCTTCCACTTTCTCCAGTGCAGTTACACAGCTTTTGTGAACGCTCAACAAAAACAATAGGAGGGAGAGAGAGAGAGAGAGAGAGAGAGAGAGAGAGAGAGAGAGAGAGAGAGAGAGAGAGAGAGAGAGCGAGAGCGAGAGAGAGAGAGAGAGAGAGAGAGAGAGAGAGAGAGAGAGAGAGAGAGCACAGAAGATAAGAACTCCCAGTGTAGTCGACTCATTACTCTGTTATGGATTGCACATGTCAAGCAGTAAGTGCTCCTTTATCCTTCCACGCACTAACCCGTATTTCCCTAGCCTCAGTGAAATGTACCATGTTAAGCCCCACGCCACCAGGGGAAAAGTGGTGTGCAGCGCTCCAAGATTTATCGGAATGATTAAATTAGGCAACGGCTAATAAAGAGGATGGGGAGGGGAAAAAATCTACATAAAATCACTCCAAACTTTTTATTCAGTGTTCAAATTGATTATCCCCATTATACCTTGTATGGTGTTACATATCAAACTGGGTTTTAAACAAAGAGTAGTAGGGAGGGGAGGCTGCTCACATGGGTAGTTTGTCACAGAATGTTTGTCACTAGAGATGGATCTTTTAAAGACTTTATCCATTATGATCTGAGCCACTTGAAAAGTTCACTACACAAATACACCCTCAAATTGGAGAACTGTCCTTTTTAGTGCCTTGTCTCCCAAACTGGCATGCCAAGCCTACCCTGATTCTATTTTATTGTGCAATCCATTGAGGATGGTAACATCCTCAAGACTAATAAACAGAAGTGTTGACATAGTTAGATTTGAAGGTGTTCATATCAAATATAATAGATTTGAACAGAGCCTAGGGCCAAACAATGGAGACCAACTTGTACTTGTACAGGATGAACCAGTCATGCATGCTAACTGAAATTCAGGCAGGGGATCTGTAACAGCTGATTTGAAAAGTGCAACTACAGCACTATTACATTACTATTGCGTTTTGGTCTTTAAACAACTTTGTTGTTAAAAACTCTCCCATTAAAGAGCCTTTAGGAAGCTGTCATTTATTGACAAACTCTCATTAAGATTAAACTTGTTTGATCTTTGGTTTTGAATTAGGCTAATGGAACTTATTTATGACTTTTGCACCTACAGTGAGGGAAAAAGTATTTGATCCCCTGCTGATTTTGTACATTTGCCCACTGACAAATAAATGATCAGTCTATACATTTAATGGTAGGTTTATTTGAACAGTGAGAGACAGAATAACAACAAAAAAACCTAGAAAAACGCATGTCAAAAATGTTATAAATTGATTTGTATTTTAATGAGGGAAATAAGTATTTGACCCCTCTGCAAAACATGACTTAGTACTTGGTGGCAAAACCCTTGTTGGCAATCAGAGGTCAGACGTTTCTTGTAGTTGGCCACCAGGTTTGCACACATCTCAGGAGAGATTTTGTCCCACTCCTCTTTGCAGATCTTCTCCAAGTCATTAAGGTTTCGAGGCTGACGTTTGGAAACTAGAACCTTCAGCTCCCTCCAGAGATTTTATATGGGATTAAGGTCTGGAGACTGGTTAGGCCACTCCAGGACCTTAATGTGCTTCTTCTTAAGCCACTCATTTGTTGCCTTGGCCGTGTGTTTTGGGTCATTGTCATGCTGGAATACCCATCCACGACCCATTTTCAATGCCCTGGCTGAGGGAAGGAGGTTCTCACCCAAGATTTGACGGTACATGGCCCCATCCATCGTCCCTTTAATGCGGTGAAGTTGTCCTGTCCCCTTAGCAGAAAAACACCCCCAAAGCATAATGTTTCCACCTCCATGTTTGACGGTGGGGATGGTGTTCTTGGGGTCATAGGCAGCATTCCTCCTCCTCCAAACACGGCGAGTTGAGTTGATGCCAAAGAGCTCCATTTTGGTCTCATCTGACCACAACACTTTCACCCAGTTCTCCTCTGAATCATTCAGATGTTCATTGGCAAACTTCAGATGGGCCTGTATATGTGCTTTCTTGAGCAGGGGGACCTTGCGGGCGCTGCAGGATTTCAGTCCTTCACGGTGTAGTGTGTTACCAATTGTTTTCTTGGTGACTATGGTCCCAGCTGCCTTGAGATCATTGACAAGATCCTCCCGTGTAGTTCTGGGCTGATTCCTCACCGTTCTCATGATCATTGCAACTCCACGAGGTGAGATCTTGCATGGAGCCCCAGGCCGAGGGAGATTGACAGTTATTTAGTGTTTCTTCCATTTGCAAATAATCGCACCAACTGTTGTCACCTTCTCACCAAGTTGCTTGGCGATGGACTTGTAGCCCATTCCAGCCTTGTGTAGGTCTACAATCTTGTCCCTGACATCATTGGAGAGCTCTTTGGTCTTGGCCATGGTGGAGAGTTTGGAATCTAATTGATTGATTGCTTCTGTAGACAGGTGTCTTTTATACAGGGAGACAGAAATCTTTCTGATTGAGAGGGGGTCAAATACTTATTTCCCTCATTAAAATGCAAATCAATTTATAACATTTTTGACATGCGTTTTTCTGGATTTTGTTGTTGTTATTCTGTCTCTCACTGTTCAAATAAACCTACCATTAAAATTATAGACTGATCATTTCTTTGTCAGTGGGCAAATGTACAAAATCAGCAGGGGATCAGATAATGTTTTCCCTCACTGTATATAGTGCAAATTATGTGTTCTTTGGCTTGTAACCATAGCAGATCCCTTTTTGGTGCTATATATAACCTTTATTGGAAGGTTCTATAAAGAACCATGCTTATAATATTCCAAATTGAACCTTTAATGTGCTATAAAAAAAACATGTTATAAGGTTCTATAAAGAACCATTAATAAAAGGTTCTATATAGCACCAGAATAGAACACTTTTTTCCTTGTTCTTCATAGAACCTTAATGGAGAATGGTTCTATAAAGAACCGTCTTCAATCTCGAGGGTTCTTTGTAGATCCTTTTGAAGAACCATACAGGTTTTTTTTCTTTTTTTTTCTGGTATGCCATATTATATAGTTTAATTTCCATAGATGTTATTATTGTGCTAATTGCCAAGTTGAATCAGATTTGCTAGCCCTGAAAGGGCTGGGGCTGCCTGAGGAGAAAATTGAGAACTGACTTAGACAACAGCTCTCAATTGACAGAAGGCCAAACGTGAGTCTTTTACAAGACACCATTAATGGCCATAGTCATATTCACAATGCAATGTCATAACACAAGATTATGTCAACTGGAATGACACTTTTACTCACTGTTGAAGAAAAAGAGCTTATGGGCAAACCACGCCCCAAAATATTCGAATGAGCCACCTACATTTTAATTATCACTAAAAGAGGGAAGAACCCTTTTCTAACCTGCAAAGAACACTTGACGAACCCTCTTTTCTTAATGTGTATCATATTAATTTCATGAACCTATGAATTATTAAGTCAGATTTCAATTGTGTAGGCCTATTGTCTAACAACAATATTGCCAACATTTACATTTAATTTATAACATTCAGTTATTTAACCACAAGCATGGTAGTTTGATAAATAAATGTTTGATCAAATGAATGTGTAAATAATAAATGTTTATTCTTTGCGGAACTCTGCTGTTCAGAATGAACGGAATGGTCAGACGCACGCGCGCAAATTGCGCAAATCAGATCCAAATGCAGCCTACTATCCTTGCTTATCTATCGTAGTGTAAAATACCATATCTGACTGTTTGAGAACAAATGTAAGAAAACTGGCTAATTTAAGATCACTATTTCTACGTTATACACATAAACCGCCACCACCCCTCCCTCTCTCCTGGCCCAGTTTTTCTCCAAGGGGTCGACCGTGGTTTCAAATAACGTTCGACCCCAAATCCTCATCTGTTTCCACTCTGTAATGTCATTCACAAGCGAGCGGTCACGTGAGTGTAGAGAGGAGGCAGTACGTTATTTTTTGTAGTTGTGGGGGTGGGGGGGGTAAATCGACTATGGGGCACTCGACACCCGTCTTCCCACCCTCAGTCGAATGAGGTGGATTTAGGAATAATCCTAAACCTGGGACGTGGAGATAAACCACAGCAGCAAACAGATACGCATGGAAATCATCGCACGGCTCGCATTTGGGATCATATACTTTTGTTCTATTGTGGCGATCTATTTACTGTAAGCGAATGATATGAAAACGGAATACGGACTTGGAAGAAAGAGCATGATTGTTGCGGTGGTTTCCCCCGTATAAAAGTGACTCAACACTTTTACCCAATTGAAATGTATGATTATTATTCACTTCTTTATTTCATGGATGCAACATAAGCGTTTTTGCAGGGGAAAAGGAATTTTCAAGTGTCCCTCATCTGCCCCCCATAAACTAACTTCTCGGAGGGGGGCGGTTTAAAAAAAAGACTCTTCTAAAGTAAGTTCTTACTATTTACTTTCTGTCTTTCTGGCGTTTTTTAGAGAAATGAGAACGAAAAAATTGTTGTTTGATACAAAGTTACTATACATAGGCTGTGAACATTTTCCCACGTAGTCTTCAACGTACCATTACTCGCATCCCGCAGATGCCTTTGTTCAACTTTACAAAACGAAAACAATTTAAAAACACTTATTTCACACCAGTATGAAAAAGTTATATTATAACTGTATTATTACATCAAAACGTTATTTTTTGCTTAAGTAATTCATCTTTTCAACCATAACTAACAAAGTCATTAGTGTTTTCTTGTATTTTACTTACAGTCAGCAACACATTGGATAAATAAAGCTTCAATGTTGCAGTATATAGCCAAGCCTTTTAAATGTATTGATACAATGAAGTTGAATTCATTTATTACTAGTTTTTGTTTAGAACCTAGTCTGTAATCTACAGTAACCTAGTTAAATGTGGTAACTTCACTATGTTTTCGTATTGCAAACGGCGCGGCAATTGGTGAAGGCTTGTGCCCCGGGGAAATGCGCTTTTCACTTCGTTCCCAAGGACGGCCTATCTCAAGACTGTAATTATGTTGATGATGTGTTCCTTTTGAGATGAGCTAAATTGTAGGAGTCTCTATTGAAGCGTGATTTGAGGGTGATTGTCATGAAATCATTGGGCATAAAATATCTAGGCCTATTCCAAATTATAGCTCTGAAAAATATTGAAGTTGAGCCATAGCTTCTGTTTTACTATTCTATAACATCAGTTCAATAAATCAGTGAAGAGGCTGTGAACTTCTGATGATGCATGCTGTGCTGGAAAGTTTTGGACACGGTTCAGTTGCCCACAGGCACTGCTGAATTATCCTATTTTATGTAGGACGAATCGAATTTGATTCACAATTGGTCTTGATTTAGCATCTAAGCACCTTTAAAATCTTTCCAGAGGGAACAGTTTGTTCCTTTTGAACAAACTCTCAGTTAATTTAAACCCAAATAAGGAAAGACAATGAATCAGTGTGATGGATACATAGAAATATAACAAAATAGAATAGCCTAGCCTATATTGAACAGCGGCCCCCCATGAAATGCTGTATGTTCGACACTATATTGTTGTCATAGAGATACACTCTATGACATTTAAACCACCACCCTCTAATGCAGCATGCATATATATATATATATATATATATATATATATATATATATATATATATATATATATATATATATATATATATGCTGCATTAGAGGGTGGTGGTTTAAATGTCATATATATATATGCATGCTATATATATATATATATATATATATATATATATATATATATATATATATATATATATGTAATAGGTTCACAAAATACATATATTGAGGTCTATGTCAAATGAAAACATTGGAATTGGCCATTATTGTTTTCTTCCAGGCAATTTATATTGTGAAATCTACTATCATTATTGTAGTAAATATTACATCTTGTTGTTGGATAGAATAAATAAACTACTTTGTAATGATGAGATCCACATGTTGATTGTCAGAAGTGAGAAAAAGTGTAATCCTTCAGAGTAATTGGACAACACCTTGCATTCCAAGAGGCACATGACAACTGTGTCCAGCATCCTTAATGTCACTTTAATTGAACAATTTATCACCACTGATCACTGTCAGATGCTAGGAAATATAGAAGAGGAAAAGGCAGAGGAATGCTGCCAGGCAGGCAGAAGCAGTTAACTGTGACCAAAGGATGTCACAGACTCTGTATCTGCCACAAATCCACAAATCAATGCATTTATGACTGACAAGCCTGTAAGGAGCTGTAATGAATAGAAGTTCCTCAATGATGAAAACATTTAATCTGAAAACTCTGTTTATTGAGCAAACTTTTTATTTCCCCGAAGCATTGGGGGATTTTTTTTCTTACTTGGAAGAGAAAAAGTTAATTGAATTGTGCCCCGGATATGATTTTTGTAAAAAGGTCTTTGTAGGTGTCCTCCCTAGGGTTGTGAAATTCATTTCCTTGCAATTATTCATTTCCGAGCTGTTTTCTTATTTCCCCTCACTTATCAGTATGATGCTCTTTCCCCATTTTGAAAGGATCAAAGGAGGTGATTCCAGACTGTGGTCTTCAGGCCCACTGTCAGAGTAAATAGTAATTACACTGAGGGGCACAAAATTAAGTTTTCAGTTGTTTGACTTTCTGCCTCTCACTTTGAGGCCTGTTTAGGAGCTCACCCAAGGTAATGGTTCTTTATACTGTAGATTGCAGGACCTTCATGTCACTTGGCTTTGTCAAACCAAGTTCAAAATCATTGTATTGACCGTTTCATGTAGTACTAGGCCTAATTTTTTTTCTCTATTGGGTGAGTCTTACCACCCAGTGCCATGTTTATTGCATTTGAAATGAAATAAGAACAATTTTGGTAACATCAAGGGTTTTCCAATTAGCCGTGTTTCTTTTCAGCTATCGACGCCATGGCGACAGGCAGCATTAATAGCGGCTGCACCAGCGGACTCTATCGTGTTATCAGAGAGAGAGAGAGGGATAGAGAGATGTGTGTGCAGCACCTGGCGTCTTTACTCTGCCTACTAATTGTGTTTATTCCTCTTAATTTGTCCTGAGTGCTAAATCGGTGCACTTCAACTGGCGTTGGGTGCAATTTGTCTGGCGGTGAATGGAGGAGGTATTGTGTCTTTGAACAGTAGCCTTTTTCCTTTGATACCCGGACTAGTTCCAATCGTCACTAAGGGAGGAGACCTTTTACGTCAGTTAATGGAAAGGGTGGATCGTGACTTACGCTGTAGATGAGGGCTATGACTGGTTTGTGACTTAACCCTTCGTGAAGATCTTAGTGGTGAATCATAGACGCAGTTGCCTCCATTCAAACTGCCCAAAAGTAGGGTCGAAAAAAACAGACCATCTTCCGTCCAGGCTCCACTTACTGCTTGTATCTTTCCACCTGACACCTGCACTGTGGCCACAGGGGATAAGCGATTAGGGCTGTGGAATTATTGGCCGCTTTTCTCAGATGTGTTCACTGGAGTCCGAATCAGCAACAAGCCCTTTTTGGAGGTGAGAAATTGCCCTAACCCTGAGAGTCCCCCCTGAGCGCGGTTGGCCCAAAACAAGCAGTGCTCGCTTTAGGGGTGCCGCGGGGTCGGAGCCCGGGACCAGATAAGACAGACAGTAATAGTGGCGGTGGACTCGACAGGATTGATCCATCTCACACTTGGTTGCACGCCTGAGCTAGGCCGGGAGGCTCAAGTCTCTTCTCTATCTCTTGCTGGCTTTTCCTAAACCTGCCAACAGACAGATAAAGCTAAAGCTCTGTCCCTGCTTTGCGCCCGAACTTCCTCTTGTCTATCAGGGGGCTCTAAAGGGACTTCATAGACACACTGCCAGGGCATACGCATCCCTTGTCCCCAGATACCGGGGTTTACACCAACGATTTGCTCCAGTTCCTTTGATGATGATGTGTTGATAATGCATTATTCACTTTTGGGAGGGGGCAAGGGTACCCCCTTGTTTGACTCCTATGCCGGCTATTCCCCACACACCCCTCCTGTTCCAATCCTCCGTCTTTATGGTTATGGAGTTAATGTGAACTGGTGTTTCATGCAGAGGTTGTAATTAACACCCTGTCTGGGATAAGCCAGGCGGTTGGGCTTTTTCTGTCTCTCATGCCTCCTCTGATTCCGCCACTGGGCCGCTCTCCAGCTTGTTAAGTATGATTACCAGCTGGCATTCCCAGATTGATGGAGCCTTCCCCTTGGGGCGTGCTCACAAACCAGGTTCTGTCAGGTAAAAGGCACCCCACCCAGAGTTATGACCCCTAGGAGGTTGTGGAGAGCCCGAGGGGGTCATGATGGCAGGTTGGGATTGGCACATTTATTCTCCACTTAGGGCCCACACTGGATGGCTGTCCCATTGAGCCATTGGCAGGGGGATTTGTGAAGTCTTAGTTCGTCTTATAAGGAATTGTCATAAATGTAGGCCTACATGAAATACATACTGATGTATAATAAGTCTTCCTCAGACCCACCAACACACTGTTAGAGTTGTGTGCTAGTGGGGTGTAGTATCGAAGGTGATCCCCATCCCCCAGTGCATTCTCAATCAATGCTGTTGATCACCCCAACATGTTGATGTAAAGGAATTCGAGGTAAATTGAGATAATTTTCTGAAACAGCAAAGGACACATGCAGGAGCAAGGACACACATATACATAGGCACACCTTTGTTTTCTGTCTTTCACGTTTCTCGCAGAGCAAAATAAATGTTGCTAAGACAACAGTTCTTTCTCCTCAGTCACAAACAAAAAGCACACACACTGTTAGCGCACAATGTGGCACTTGAATTATACGTTACACTTAACATTTTTATTAGCAATGTATGAGGTTTGCTAGAATGCCAACATGTGACATATGAAATTCATACCAAACAGAGTAAATCTTTGTTTTTCCTCGGCTTTAGCATTTCAGTGCTATAGAAAGTGGTAATGTTGCTGTGTTTACATACCCTGGAGAGCCACATTCTAGCATTCTTCTGGAGAGTGTGATGCTAATAGGGCTTCAGACTTGGGAGTGGGGCTACTACTATACGTAGACAGAAACTGACAACAGTAGTGGAAGCTTGGGTCAGGTAGTAGTAGCAGCCTGCCCAAGCTGGGGGAGGGGTGGTAAAGAAAGGGGCTAAAGGGGGGCATGTACAGGGGGGGACATTTGAGCGTTGAGTCTTTAGAAGCTAAAAAAGCCTCGAGGGGAGAAGTGGTAGGGGAGAGAGATAGAGAGAAAGGGGAAGAAAAAGAGCGAGAGAGAGAGAGAGGGAGATGGGGGTTTTCATGTGCGAAAAGCTGTTAATCCTCTGGCTTTTGTGTCCGAACAGAAAGCCCAGGGCAAGATGGGTAGGTCCGGGATCATTCAAAAGCCCCTCTTTTGTTGTCGTTCTCCCCCAAACCGGCGGACATCTGGTAGGGGAAACGGAACGGCAATGGGGGAACTCTCAGCTGGTTGGAGCTTGGGGAGAAATGGGGGAAGGGGGATTGAGCGAGTGAGGGAAGGGGGTGTTGTTATAGTGAAAAGGAGGGAACAACCAATGGGAGTTGGCAGATAATTGATGGATGCAAGTAATTGTGTGTAGTGCAAGCATGAAAACACGGGCCTCTGGGAGAGCGGGGGCTAGGGAGCGGTGGAGGGGGGGATGGGGTGAGGACAGTCGTCCCGGCTGTTACGTCACATCACTAGTCTGGCTAGGGTTAAACAGGAGTAAGTACCTTTCTGTCAAGTAATTTGTTCATCTCAGTGCATTGGGGATATGGGGGATATTCGTCTGGTTATGACGAATAGCACAGCAGTCAGGGAGCCCCCTATGTCGGCCACAAATAAGTCCAAATGGGAGTACCCTGAAGGCGTACAGTCCTTCTGGTATCCTATCGAGCTTGACTCGATTTGTATGCAGATGCTGTTTTTTTGCAAATATAGTGGCTGTTGTTGTGTGCCTAAAACGCCTCCTCACAGTTCCTCGTAATTCTAATTTCCGTCTCTTTTCAGACTGACACACTGAAACCATTTATTTTGTATTAATAATTCCCCTTTCCCATCAAAGCTCCAATCACAAGACTCTGTAATTACAACTGGGAGATCGAGCTCCTTCTAATAGTGTGGCAGCGTGCGCCTGGTTTTCAAAAGGCTTGCACTCTAGTCTGGATGCACAAATTACACTGCACCAGTGGTGCGTATAAAAGAGTCGAGATGCATTTTGTTTCCCTCGCCTTTGTCGCGAATCACAAGCTTGTCTCTTGCCAACTAGAAGAAATGAAAGTATTTGTCATGCGCATTGCTCTGGAAGCAAGTACACCTTTCGGAGGAGAACCGCCCACGCAGGCAGCTCGGGGATGACATTTCTATGTAAATACCGGGCGGCCCCTCTGTATTCAGGTGGACAGCTAACATACTGTTTTTCCCAGACATTTGTTGTGGTAAATGCTTGGCTGTTTGGATGCAACCTTTACCCTGTCAGGTGGGATGATGGCAAAGTTGAAGCTCTTATTTTCTTATTTAGAGCACTGCTGCTATCTGTGTGTGTGCCTTGGATTGTCCACAACCTCTGGCTACACACACATACACACACACACACGAAAGGTAGCAACATGTCCCCCTGATACACAGTGACACCAAGGCCCCTCACACACGCCAACCTTTCCTCTTTCTATCTTTTGTCTCTCCTCCCTGTAACACAACACATTTCATTGCACCTATCTGGTGAATATAACAATAAAACAGTTTCTTTTTTCTGACCCCACCCCCGAATTTTGAACAGTAGCCAATCTCTGCAGCGGTAGCTAAGCGTAATTGCAAAGGGAAGAATGATGGGGAAAATACATAAATTAACTCTTGTGTCTCAGTGTCAGTGGAGATAATCCTGATTAAAAGTTATAGAACCTCCGGAGAATGACAACCTAGCAATCAGAGAGATACGGCGCTTTGGAGATTATTGGGACCAGAGGGAGGGGTATCTATATAGCCTTCTTATTTATTTATTTTTATGCACGCTGGAATACATTTAGGGGGGAAAAAAACGTTGTTTTTTTTTATAGGAGGGATTGTCTCCGAAGGTAAACCGCTTTACACTTTTTTTGTTACAAAAGTGGGGATTTGTGGCAGCTAGAGTAGCTGATTGAGGGCCACTGTCGCGCTCCCTCTTTTTTCCAGTGTCAAGATTAGAGAATAAGACAACTGATACCTCGCCGTACACCTGTAATTTGTGGGCTTCCGACGTTGCTAGAGTGTTACCTGAGCATTGTCTCAGCGTTCTGCGTTGACCTTGCCGTTTGCCATTGAGCAGCGGTGCTCTATGAAAGAAAGACTGCTGATTTAACTGCAGGGATGGGAATTGGATGAACAGGGGAGGGAGAACAGGAAGGGAAAGCTTACAAGGAAATAAATGGGGCTGTTATCTCACGCTGTCTATTTGCCGGTTGATGCGAGGCGATAGTGTCAACAAATAAAGGGCGTTCGGAGCAGGCATTGGTGGATTAAAGCCTGCGGTGTACCTTGGCGAGGCAGGGAGCTCTCACACTGAGCGCTGCATGGGGAGATGTAGAGGCCTTCTCATATACTGTACACTAGGAAAGAATATGGAGGCTAGATATGAGAGGTGTGTTAGGCAGAATGAGGGAGTTGTGCAAGTGCTGTTACATGCACGCACACACACACACACACACACACACACACACACACACACACACACACACACACACACACACACCAGGCAGTTGGAACTTTATCGATAACCCGGTCTGAGAAATTGGACGTTTCGGCAGGACGCCCTTCGTTACCGAACCCTCTTTGACTGAGCACATGGACTGGCACTCCCTCTCCATCCATGGTGGGGTACGGGGGGGAGCGTATCCCCCCATGACATGTGTCGTCGCGCAGCCCCCAATATGTAGTCGCGATGGGGCGGAGGTGTAGAAGAAGAGGGAGAACAGGAGGGGAAACAAAAGCAGGTCTGAGGGGGGCAACAGGCGGAGCATGGGAGCTGCCCTGGGGTGAAGAGATGGATGGAGAGGGGGACAAAGATGGAGAAAGAGAGCGAGAGAGTGACAGACAGCCAGAAAGACAGACAGAGAGCCTGGCGGTGAAGCAGAAGGGAGATGGAGAGACAGGCGAGGGGCTAGCTGTCATTAGCATTGAGATAAGGGTGGGCTAATGAATTTGAAAGCTGTCCATTCTTTCTAGGCGGTTCCATAAGGACAAAGAGAGAGGTAAATAGAGAGAGAACAGGTTGGCTTCAGCTCCACCAACCAGAGCCAAACTCTGTCTCCACACGTCAGGATACTCTTAACCCCATTCTGCCCAAGATGGCCGCCCGCCGCTTCACTTGCCAACTGCTGTGGCAGAGCCCCTGCCAGGGCCATATTAGAGTGGCAATGCCAGAGGGGGAGTGCCTGAATACAACGGTACCCTCTGCCAAGCAGATTATTCATCTATCTGTCAATGTATCTCTGTGTGGTGAGTTATAGCTAGCATGCTAAGGGGTGTAGTTTGTAAAGTAAAGAGGGTATACAGTGGTAGACTTGAATTCATTTTCTTGTGTTTGTTTGTGTTTTCTCACCGCTGCCAACCTCTATCAGTGTTTCTCTTTGCTGCACGATGGAACTCTACAGTTGCCTGTAGCTTTGTTTTGACTAGCTACACTTGAGCTACACAACCATATATATCATTAGCATGTTGTTAGCTAGCATACACACACAGAGCCAGTGTATCTGCCTACCCTCCAGCCATAGCTGGAGATGATTGTGGACTACAGGAAAAAAAAGAGTACTGAGCACGCCCCCATTCTCATCGACGGGGCTGTAGTGGAACAGGTTGAGAGCTTCAAGTTCCTTGGTGTCCACATCACCAACAAACTATCATGGTCCAAACACACCAAGACAGTCGGGAAGAGGGCACGACAAAGCCTATTCCCCCTCAGGAGACTGAAAAGATTTGGCATGGGTCCTCAGATCCTCAGAAAGTTATACAGCTGCACCATCGAAAGCATCCTGACTGGTTGCATCACTGCGTGGTATGGCAACTGCTCGGCCTCCGACCGCAAGGTACTACAGAGGGTAGTGCGTACGGCCCAGTACCTCACTGGGGCCAAGCTTTCTGCCATCCAGGACCTCTATACCAGGCAGTGTCAGAGGAAGGCCCTAAAAATTGTAAAAGACTCCAGCCACCCTAGTCATAGACTGTTCTCTCTGCAACCGCACGGCAAGCGGTACCGGAGCGCCAAGTCTAAGTCCAAAAGACTTCTTAACAGCTTATACCCCCAAGCCATAAGACTCCTGAACAGCTAATCATGGCTACCCGGACTATTTGCATTGCCCCCCAAACCCCACCCCACCACAACCCCCTCTTTTATGCTGCTGCTGCTCTGTTTGTTATTTATGCATAGTCACTTTAACCCTATCCACATGTACATATTACCTCAATTACCTCAACTAACCGGTGCCCCCGCACATTGACTCTGTTCCGGTACCCCCTACCTACTGTTATTTTATTTTACTGCTGCTCTTTAGCTATTTACTTTAATTTTTTAATTTTTACTTATCTAGTTTTTCTTAAAAACTGCATTGTTGGTTAAGGGCTTGTAAGTAAGCATTTCACTGTAAGGTCTACACCTGTTGTATTCGGCGCATGTGGCAAATACAATTTGATTTGATTTGATTTGTGGTGGGAATAATCAGTCCTCAGGCGCTTCTACCCGGAAACGAATAAAGAAGTGGGCCCCTCCATTGTAAATCACAGTAGGGTCTTGTTGGGCCGGCGGTTTAAAGTGAATGGCATAAAAACACGTTTGCTGCAGAGGAGCACCTGGTATTTTGCAGGCGGAGAGCTAATGGCTGTAAAAGTGATCAATCGCTGGCCTTTACTTTTGTTCATCACTAATGAATGCTAACTGAATATTAAAGAGAACAGAGGAGAGACGTGAGGTAGGATGGCCATTTAGGAATTCAGTTGACGGGGAGAATTAGAGAGTTTTATCTGTCTTCTGACATTGGCATTTTGGCCAAAATGAGAGTTGAGGGAACGGTCAAACAGTTTTGGACCGGTTTGGTTTTAGCTACAGTCTGCGAGATAATGAGATTTGTCTGACCTATTTAAGCTCTCATGACAAATATTTTGGATGAATCATGGGCCTTCAATATGGTTTGTACTTTCAAATAATTAGTAGCAATAGGTCATTATAGCTGTCACATCTGTATTTATTAATCAAATCCCCTATATTGAGCTAAAAACCTCTCCTTGCACACACACCCTACAAAATATTTAAACAGATAGAAGATAGAAGGAACCTTGAGGAAACCTATGGCCTCTTTTGAAGTCAGCAATTTTATCCCATTCAAGTGCGTCACTGACTTCAAAGAGGGAATTTCATGCAAACCCTATTGATTTTCTTTTTTTCCTATGTCCACAATCTGCAACACATAACCAATATATATAGCAGGCTATACTGTATCTGTATTGGGAGCAGGGCTGTAACTCAAGGTGAAGTGTGTTTGTGTGTGTTTGATACTAGCTTTATTCGGATGAGAAATGTAATTGTGTACTGTTATGTAGGGATGTGACAAATGTAAAAATGTTCTTAACATTTAAACTGCCATTTTTTCTTGTATAAACGACAAGAAGAAATCATACAATGAAGTGAATTCACAATTCAGATATGGTCCTGCGTATGACCGCTAGGGGGAAATGTAGTTTGATTCTACCGCAGTCCTGGCCACTCAGCAACAATGGTAGGTAATGCCCTTTTAGGTTCTCTGCTGTGTGCCTCTCCTCCATGTTCTCAGTTGTCAGTACATGGGACTTCATGTCCCGCTTTTCTTCAATGTGATGGCTCGTTTCAGTGATGTATGACAGCATGTTCATAGACGGCCAACAATCTGTTGTTAATGCCACGTTTGAGATCGTGTTCTTTGTACTTGCAGAGCAATCATTGTAGAATTTCTCTATCCGGGCGGTCACCATTTTTCGACATGGCATCTTGTAGTCTTGTTCTAGATATGCCATTAGGGCATTGAAGCCGACATTGTCTACCATGGCTGCATATCAATTGCAATCATTTCTGTAATCAGCGCTGTGATTTTCTCACTCATCCCTCATCGCACTGCTGCCAGCAACAGGTTGGGTCTTACGGTGCCTCCCTTTCAGCATTACATCTGTACTGCCACTGAACGGTTTGCATTTCACCACCTTCTCATTTAACTTCTCAAAGTATTGCTATACTTCGCTGCTGTCTCTTTCCTGTCTCACTTTCTGCCTTTTTTCCAACTCTTAACGATGATGACGTGCAGAGCGCTTTATATCCGTGGCATTTGAAAGATGCATATCTCCTCCTATTAACGTTACAGCTAGCCCAAAGGGCGGCAGGTGGCGATATTGAGTCTTTTCATCTTACCGCCCAAAGGCATTGTATGCAGCCGGCTATACACTCGTATCTCGGGTGGAGCTACATAAAACATTCTCCATTCAGACTGCAAAGGCGTCAATTTCCTCCTTAACTCGATTTAATGGCAAGAAGGTAGAAAAAAAACGGAAACACCATTTTCTACCATCATGCTAGAGTGGGTAATGCAACTTCCTGATGTTGCGCCCTGCGTTCAGCCAGGGGTAAACAACGGACTGCTGCAACTTGATTGTCTGAACACAATATGCAACATCTGGCACTAGCATTCCTAGGTATTAGTCACTCTAGCATGGTGGTGGAAATTTTGTTTCATAAAGAAAGTACCCATATTTTCCCAGTTTTCTTTTGCTTTCTCACCATTAAATCAAGTTAAGGAGGAATCAATGCCTTTGCAGCCTGAATGGAGAATGTTTTATATATACGAACCGGTCCACGGGAGATACGAGTGTATAGCCGGCTGCATACAATGCCTTTGGACGGTAAGATGAAACAACTCAATATCGCCTTTGGGCGACATTACAGCATTGTTACATTAGTTATTCGTAAAAATAATAAAATAAAAATCCTTTATAATGATGATCGGGACCTGTTAGTAGTAGTTTTGTGTTAACTGCACTGTGATTTTAATTTTGTAAAAAAATTATAATAAAAAAGGGTTTCGTTTAGGGATTTTTTGTAAACGTTACCGATCTCAAATCGAATCAGATTTTATTTGTCACATGCTTCGTAAACAACTGGTGTGGACTAACAATTAAATGCTTACTTATGGGCCCTTCCCAACAATGCAGAGAGAAAGAAAATAGATAAATAATAGAAAAATATAACACGTAATAATAGATACACAATGAGTAACGATAACTTGGTTATATACAAGGGGTACCAGTACCGAGTCGATGTGCAGGGGTACAAGGTAATTGAGGTAGATATGTACATATAATCCGTAATAAAGTGACAGAAAGTAAACAGTAGCAGCAGCGTATGTGATGAGTCAGAAAAAGTAAAAAGGGTCAATGCTATGATAGAGCTTGGCTAGGGCTGCCTCCGCCAACAAGCTGGAATTCTGGAGGTACATTGCAGTGTGTGGAGTCATAGTTAAGTGGATTTGACCCCTGCGGTTTATGAGTAAAGTGGGGATTTGAGCGTGGTTGGTGTGTAGGGCCTCAGTTGTGGTTTGTGCCCATTGGCTTCTATGACTATGACTAGACTGCATGGGATTGGAGAAAGCTGGCGAACACAAGCCCTGTGGCCACACCAGATCTGCCATCATCAAAGCCACATTCTCAGGCCATATTTATAAGAATAAATATGTTGTAATTAACTTCAAAAGCACTAATGACTTCGATGTCAACGGGATTAAGAATTAAGAACAACTCTTTAAGTAAAATCTTTAATTCTGAGGAGAAACAAGTTATAAAACCCTTGCTTACTCCTGACCTTTGTGTAGTAGTGTAAGATTAGCCTGTTGATTGAAGCGCCAAGATGCTTGTCCAATCTAGTTCTAAAGATGCCATGATTGTGTGTGAGCTTGCATAACTATGTATCTGCCTGGACAGTGTGTCCTTTCATCTCAATACCAATACCACTGTGTGTGTGTTGGTGTGTGTGTGTTTCTCTGTGTGCATATGCTCCTGTGCATGCAGTGTGTGTATTCGCACAGAGTTACCCCCTTCTTTCCTGCTCTCCTCTACCCCACAGAACAGTGGAGCTGTGAACAATGGAGAATTGTGTCCTATTCATCTCTAGGGGTCAGGGAGTCAAGCCAGTGTTTGGGCTAGCTATCCATCAGCCCCCTCCAGCTTATAGCATGTGACAAGGCTGTCCGCACTGGTGGTCTACTCCGAAGGTGACATTGGCCCCCAGTAATGTCACCCTTACTTATTGATAATAGAAGTTGAAATTAGATCCGTAGTGTTAAATAATTTAGCCCCAAGAGACAGAAAAATACCCATAGCACTGGGCCTTTGTAATATTCTCACTGTTTTATGCACAGTGAATCATATGTATCCTACATGTGTACATCAAGACACCCTGAATGATTGTTTCACAAGCTCACCACAAAGACCCAACCAGGACCCTTTGTTAAAACCAGTTTGTACTTCTTTTCCTTTGAATCGAGGCCAAAACCATGAGATATTTTTGCTCGGAGAGTGTGATCTCACTTGATCTCAGTTGGTGCAGGTCGTTAGCTGAAGCGATTGCGTGCACTTGACCTGTTCTGCCTGAGCTGTGTGGGCTCTACACACTGGGGGGTGCAGGAGGGAGGGAAGGATGGAGGGATGAAGGAGGAGGGAGAGAAGGAACCAGGGATGTGCTGTGCAGTGTGCAGGCGGGTTCTTTTTCCACTTGCTCTGCGTGGAGCGAGGGATGGAGAGAAAGGAGGAGGAAGAGGAGGAGGAGGAGGAGGGGGTGGAAGCACAGAATCCTCAGAGACTGAAGCTGCCAGCTCTGTCAAGGAGAAGTGGAGAGAGGGCATGAGAGAGGGGGAGTGAGAGAGGAGGAAGGAAACAGAGAGCGGCCATTAGAAAGAGAGAGCGGTCGAGTGATTGAAGTAGAGAGAGAAGAGGTGGAGACAAAAGGAGCGATAGAAGGAAGAGAGAGAGAAGGGGGAGAGCTAGACAGACTGTAGGGGTTGACCTCACCTTTGATGTGGTCCAATCAGATTTTAATGATGCTCCGCTTTGCCGGTGGGCACGGCGCATATGGCTATTAGTAGCGAGCTTACTGAACAGGTGCATTGGAAGGACAATGGAGGATCCTCCACATAGCAGAAGGAGGGAGCCATTCCCTCAGCTTAACCATAGGCATTGAGGAAGGAAACAATGCAATGTAAAAAGGGAGCCTGTAATTGCTTCCATTGCATCGTTTAATGACAAAGTCTATCTCGCAACTCTCTGACCTAATTCATTCCAACTGCCTGCTGTGTGTGTGTTTTTCTCCTACGCTGCTTATTGCACGTTGATTGTGACTGCTGCCTTCTTATGTCTTGGCATGATCTCTGCTGAGGTTGTAGCCTATTCCTAGACGCTACCGGTGGGAATTACTGTGAGCGTTCTGATAAGAATGACAGGTGCTCCACAGTGTATTTTCAATGCAAGGTATTATTTGCTTCGGGGTTCAGGAGGGAATCCACCCGGTGTATTTCTGTTGTTGTCAATTCCTTAGTGCATACAAATGAATAACATCAGAAGCAATTGATGTTTAATGGGCATTACAGATAATGATGAAAGGCCAGAACCATTTTCATGTTTTAATGTTTTTCTATTTTCACATACGCAGTTACATTTTTCAAAGGACATAGACACAGCTCCTTATTGTGATATGTTTGATGCTTAAAAAACGCTGGTTGTTGCAATTGCATAGTTGGTGGTAGGCTACCAGGTTAACCCCACCATCCTCTTTCTCTCTTCAGCTGCTGTGCTTTTGTCTGAAGCAGAACCACCAACTCATCCACTCATCACTCTGTGAAACTCTCAACTTGGAGAAGTTGGATGATGCTTCCTGACATTAGCCTGACTTCCCCGCCAGTGATTTTGTCAGCCAAGCAATTTACTGCCACAGAGCCCCCCTCTTGAGCTGTCAAATCACTCCCAGCATTCATGGAAAAGCAAAGCATGTTGGGTAACGTAGTTTACTCATCTCTGTCATCCATATCAATACGGACTAGACATCCTGTTATATGGTACGGGCAGCAACTGTCACCAAACTCTGTCAGTTTTGTCCTTCATACGTCAGCTCGCATTTCACGGAAGACGAATGTTCTGACCTACAGGAAACTTTGCTGTAAGCTGTCGAAGAAGCTAGGTCCTTCGGGGGAAAGTGATTTCAATTAGATCAGTTTGGTAACATCGGTATATAGGTTGCACGTGTCTTAGGGAAGATACTCCATTTTATAAGACATTGGGACAAACAGTCCTCAGTGGCAAGCCAAAGATTAAGCTAGGAATATTGAAAGCTTGACGGCATGCTAGCAATTTTCCGGAGTTAACCTCATTAGACTGTTAGTCTATCCAGTCAACACCCTTCCCCTTTCAGTTGGCCTCGAGCGGCAGCTTCTCAAAGTCTTGTGGGGCTCCACAGCATTCCACAAATGTTCCGGCATGCCATTCGCGAAACATTCCCCCCCTTCACCCCTCCACGCCCCTTCATGTGGCTGTGTTGTTGTTTGTTCCCGTCGTCCAGCTGCTGTGTCAAGGTCTTACACCATTGTCCAATGTCGTGGTTTCTGATGGCCGTTGAGAAACAGGGACATTTGTGGTTACAAGTCTCTGTGATTCAGAGCTGGAGTATGTGACCGTAGACAGTACTTTTTCAATACTTGAAGATGGAAAACAGTTCGGTACTAGATCAAAAAAAAATATATATACTTCTGTCAAATGTGTCTCACGTCATCTACTAATTGAGTGACGATCTGTCTATCTGCGCGGCCGATGTCCCCTTATAGCGCGAGAGCACCGTGCCTGCTCTACTTACTCATTGCTAGCTCTAGCCTGCCATAAGGAACCACTGCACTCACTGGGAGTCTGGGCTGCATTGCCACTTATGCTGCACAGAAGTTAACACACAGAAGTTGATTAATGTAGAAATGTTGAAACTGCTACTTACTGTTCCCAAAACAATGTCCAGTACAGGCTAGAAAACTAAAATGCAAGAAGATACAGGGAGCTTCCAGGTTTGTAGGCTAACTTTCCTTGCTAGTTTACAGCTGAAGTCAACATCAATTTACTACCCTAGTACCTTGTTTGTGATAATATGCAAACCATAACGCAAACCAAAATATTGCTGATTACAAAGCTGATTGTCACCAAAAACGTTATTAATTCACTTCGTCTCCCCACCTCACGTTGCTCCCAGTCAAGATCATATTTGCGGACTTTGTGTGTGAATTATGTCATGGGTTTTAAAGAGACAGCACCCAATTTGATAAAAGAAGAGATTGCTTCTTCTATGCACATGTTGTTGATCAGTAAAATAAATGACGTCCCAAAATGAAAGGTAAACAGATCGTTTTTCATCTGTAGCCTCATGAAATCAGCCAAAACAAGCTCAATAACTCAATGCATGCACACACTCCTATTGAATATGTATTCACCTGTATTGTGAATTGGCCTAGGCTACATCTTGATTTACCCAGTTTATCAATAGAGAGTTACCATTTAAAGAAATTATTACGATTATGTTGTTATGTGGTTAGATTGGTAAAAAACTACGTCAAATTGATTGTATGATTTTGTAATTGATTCATTAATACATACATTCAAAATCAAGCATTTAAAATGTAATGATATTGAACTCAAAAGATCTGTCTGGATCAAGTGCCATTCTGTGACTTTGGCTAATACTCCTCCTTTTTTTTGCCGTGGTATCATTTTGGTATCGTTTTGGTATCAAATATCGCAATGGTATCGAGTATCGTGATACTAAACCTGGTATCAGTGTCAAAGTCAAAATTCTGGTATCGTGACAACACTAGTAGACAGGCAGTGTAAATCAAGGAATCAGTGAGATGGCTTCAACAACTTTCTGAGTCTAGCCCTAGAGGGACATTTGAATGCAACAGAAGTTACTTGTTGTTGGATAGCCTCGGCGTACACAAACAGATACGTTTGTACAAGTGGTGTTGGTGCGCGTGTTAAAGTTATATTTTTTACTTCAAAGGTAAGAAATTGACAGTAGCATATTTCTGTGCATAACTGCGTCTGTGTAAATTATTATACGAACGACCAGTGGAATGTAAAATCTGACTAAAGCTGCCAACGATATAGGAAATGTGTTATTTGGCTTTGGTAGCTAAGGGTTAGAAGGGGGTATAAAGCTGTTTGTTGTGGTTCTTTTGTCACTGCTCATGCTGTCTTGTGTGTCCATAAACACAGGTGAAGGGTGTGACGACGGTGAATTCCAGATGGATTGTTTGGAGTTTTTGTCCCCCAGAGTAATTATCTTTTAATTTTCCTCGGCCCTGGAGTGGGAGGTAGCAAGAGCGAGCTGCGAATTTCCGTGGCTGCTGCTGCGTAAACAAAATACATTTAGCATAATTGCACCTTTCGTATAGACTTCTCTTCAAGGGAAGGTATTGATTTCCTCTCTCCCTTCTCTCCCTTCTTGTTTTTCTTCTTTTCAGCTCTTTATTTTCCTTCTGCATTCCTCCGCTGAGCTTTGCTCTTGCTCAATCCCTTTTCTGGCTCTCCTACTCCCCGGTTTCTTGGATGGCACTCAAGTAGAAAATAGTAACATGAGTGAAATTCAATTACAGTAACCAAAATAATGTTCATCTTAACGACAAGAAACCTGCCGCCATCAATGGATTTCCTTGTTCCCCTGAAAGTTAGAGCGTTTAAGGAGAAGTGCTTTTGCCTCTCGCAGGCTGGAAAAGCATACAGACATCAAGAAGCTGGGAAGTGTATGTTGATTTGCTAGCTAAGGCCTATGACCATCAATGGTCGGCAGGTAGCCTAGCGGTTAAGAGTGTTGGGCCAGTAACCGAAAAGTCCCTGGTTTGAATCCCTGAGCCGGCAAGGTGGAAAAATCTGCCCTTGAGCTAGGCAGTTAACCCCCAACAACTGTGCTAGCGCCAAGCGAGCCTCCGTCTTTAGCGCAAGTGAAGTGAGTTCGGAACTGAATGTATGCATCTTAGAAGTAGTTTTCACATACAAACTTTATATGTCCGAACTCAGAATCAAATATGCTTCCCAAAAAATAACATGGTCATGTGGTAGAATTTATTTTGATTGCAGATTTTCTGCATTTATCAGAGTGCCATTAGGTAGCCTGATTTCAGATGTGTCCATGTAAACAGGATTATTAGAGAAATTGTTCTTCTTGTAAAGCATGTAAACATTTTAATCCAACTATTATATTAATCTGACTATCCACAATAATCTCATTATTGTGTGCCTGTAACTGTACTCAATGTGGACACAACCCCCTATCTGGTTCTTTCTAAAATCTGAGTACAGGTAAATCCTAATCTTCACACATGCACACACAAACACAAAAAGACACATCCAAAGCATTTTACAAATTCAATGTCCACAGTGCCCTGTGAAACTTTGTGATTCATTGCACGGCTCCCCGCGCCTCACTCACTCCGTATCTTATCATTCATCCTGAATAATCCAATACCTAGCCTGCTTAATTAACAGCAGTCGAAGAGTCTAGAACGTCATCTGTGTTTTTGTACTGATCAAAGGCAAGAGGCTCAGTAGCCATTACAATCGAGATCTCATCATCCGCTCTCTTTTTCTCTCTCGTTTGATACTCCTGGCTCTCTCTGCCTTGACTTTTTTGTCCTTGTTAGTGCTGTCGATTAATAACGGCGATGCTGCCATTTTGTCCTCTCTAAACTGATTAACGACAACTAAAAGGACGAGGAAGCCGGCAAGGACAAATTAAATCACTCTCCAGTCCAAGGACATTTGGAAATTTGAATATCGAAGGTCGTGGACTCTTAAGATTCCTTGTTAGTTTGGATGTGGTCCTTATTCAAATTCCGCACCGACAAGGTTAGGCCAAAGCAAACGAGGGCAGATTCCTAAGGTCGAACGGTCAATTTAAGGCACAGGGAGAAATTTTAATGACTGAAAGATGATGGACTGCAATCATCTTCTCCCCTGCAGGCCTGGTTTGGTTCTGAGTGGAGAATCTCTCTGCTCGTCTGCTTTTCATGCGGCCGCTTCCTCTTCACCTCAGATGTAAAGTGAGGTGGAATAGCTAGTGGCTTCATGTAAATAGCCAGCGAGCCCTTATGCATTTTTCATCCACACAGAAAGAGACAGAGAGAGGAGCCCTTACCAACTCTCTGTGTTTAGTTTGTGTGCCGAGGTGTCCTCTACTTGGTCTCTTGGCTGGCGCTCAGTCAAATCCTCCTGCTAGGATTAACCTTCAGACAATGTGGGGAAGAGGAGGCACCAGAGGAGGCAACACACACACACACATAAATAAGCACACACGCTAGACACACAAATAAACACATGCAAGACACACACACACATGCTAGACACACACACACTCAGCCAATTATTCACAACAGATTACAATTAAGCACATCACTCCTCTGTGTCTGAGCAGTGACAGGCCGTGGCACGGAAACAAGGAGGGACGCACACATACATGTGCAGGCATACAGACACATGGGCTGGCAGGCAATATAGTAGTGCACACACAAACGCACGTGCGCAGCCATGCACACTCAGATAAATTGATACGCAAAGCACGCTATGTGCTCATACACTGTATATGTACACACACTTCATACACTCACAGGATACACACAGACACTTATACACATGGACACACACACATACCTTACATAGGCTACAGCACATGCAGTGAAGTCTCTGTTCAGAGCCATCTCAGAGCAACCCCCTCCCCATACCGCAGAGTTGGTAGTACTGTACCTTAGCCAACTACACCCCTCCCCCACTCTATCAATACAACTCAACTAATAATAAACACACACACACACCTCTCTTCCAGGAAACCTGATGTTGGCCTGGTGCTCGTTTTCCACTCTTGTGTGTGTGTGTGTGTGTGTGTGTATGTCAGTCAGCGAGTGTTAGACAGGAAGTCATTCAGGCCCCCTCGTCGTGTGGAGGAATGTGAGGGAGGATGAGGTAGTGGAGCGAGGGGTTAGTCTGGGGTGTTCTTACTACTGGCATGTATGGAAAGGTTTGATGGGGTATAGGGCTTCTGCAGGGAGTGGTGTCTACCATCTCAATATAATATATGCCATTAAGCAGACTATTTTATCCAAAATGCTTAAATATACTTTTTTGAATTCTCCTCTGTTTGTCTTTTTTGCTCTTGCTGTACACAAACAAATGCACTTACACTCTCACGCTATAGGACCCTCTTTCTTTCTCTCTTCTTCACTACCTCAGGTCTTTTGCTTTAACCTATGAGACCTCAGTTTACCACATGAACTGTCAAGACACAGTTTCCATCGATTTCCTATCTCTTAGGCATAGACCTGTAACAACTGTCGAAAAATTCCTAACATTTCAGGGGGGTTCTAAGGCTATCCAGACCTCTGTTTAATGTATCCAACAGGTCAAATGACTTTCTCTTTCATTGAGAAAACTCCTGAGAAAATAGTAACCAGGCCCAGGTCTTTATATTGATTCTGTTAATTTGTTTGTGCCGCCTCACTCATATTGACTCAGGGCTTTCTTAGTAACAACCCTGGCTTCTATCCCCAGTGATGGGGCTGGGAGTGTGTTTTCCTAGGTGCTCGTTGCTTCTCTAGCTATTTTTAGGCTCGGGGGACAAGAGAAAGGGAAAACACAAGCAGCATCAGGAGGAACTGTCATTTGCTTTTTCCTCTCTTTTTCTTCACGCTCTTTCATCTGGCACCCCTCTGTCTGCCTATTGTCTTCATTATACCCCTCTAAACTGCTATGTTATGGGATTCCCAAAATAAGATTCCCCCCTCAGGACAAGTGAAGAAAGAGAGGTTTCCGCAACAACAACAAAATCACAGCACTATCCTCTGAACAACAACTTCCCTTTTCCAAGATGGTCGCCACTTCTGTTCGGGGATTTGCTGCCAATAGTTCTCTGTTCACCGTTGTTGTCTCTCGTCGTTGCCAGTGGCAATATGAGCCACCCACATCAAGAGCTGGGCATCAGTCGTGTTTTAAGATGCAGAGGATAATAACGTAAAGCGAATATTAGACAAACGTTGAACTGCCAACGTTAAGGTCTTCGTGGTTCGTTCAAGTCTCTCATGACACCCCCTCTTGTGCCCACCTATGCCCTATACCCATGTCTGCCTAGCCCAGCAACTTGTAACAGGCTGTAAGCCGCCCCCAGTTTGTGCCTATTCATTTAGCTTTTTATCAATCAGCTCAGACGTTATCTGCTCTGGGCTGTCTTCACTGAATGTGAAGTGGGGTACTTGACTTGCAAATGCAGGTTGGTGGTGGTGGTGGGGGGTGCGTGACTGTGGGTGGGTGTTTATGATTGTGTGTGTGTTTAGCAAATATTTCTGTGAGTGTGTGTGCGTGTTTTGCACATATCTCAGCGTGTGTGCTGCATGAGTTCATGTACTCTACACACGGGTGAGTGAATGCCAATGCGTTTGTCTACGCATGTGTTCCCCTACATGCGTTCAAAGCAAGATCTGTTCCTGCCCTCAGATGTATCACCGCACAGTTACACTCACACCACCAGCAACACAGCAGCTAGCTCACTCACCCCTATGACCCAAGTTAATAGTATACTGAACAAAAATATAAATGCAACATCCAACAAGTTACAGTTCATATAAGGAAATCAGTCAATTGAAATAAATTAATTAGGCCCTAATCGATGGATTTCACATGACTGGGCAGGGGCGCAGCCATGGGTGGGCCTGGGTAGCCAGGCCCAGACAATCAGGCTTTATTACAGACATAAATACTGGTCTCAGACGATCCCACAGGTGAAGAAGCCAAATGTGGAGGTCCTGGGCTGGTGTGGTTACACGTGGTCTGCGGTTGTGAGACCGGTTGGACGTACTGCCAAATTATCTAAAATAACGTTGGAGGCGGCTTATGGTAGAGAAAAGAACATTCAATTTTCTGGCAACAACTCTAGTGGACATTCCTGGAGTCAGCATGCCAATTGCACTCTCCCTCAAAACTTGAGAAATCTGTTGCATTGTGTTGTGTGACAAAACTACACATTTTAAAGTGGCCTTTTATTGTCCCCAGCACAAGGTGCACCTGTGTAATGATCATGCTGTTTAATCAACTTCTTCTGTCAGGTGGATGGATTATCTTGGCAAAGGAGAAATGCTTACTAACAGGGATGTAAACAAATTTGTGTAGACAATTTGAGAGAAATAAGCTTTTTGTGTGTATGGAAAAATTGAGATATTTTATTTCAGCTCATGAAACATGGGACCAACACTTTACATGTTACGTTTATATTTTTGTCATCCTTTCAAGCATTGCATTCCAGTGCCTTCCAAGGGAGCCTTGAATAGCTTCCAATAGCACACTTCTTCCGGCTCACATCCCAATAAATCGCCACCAATGCAGCGTCATGCGTCCGGAGCCCAACGCCACCCAGAGTCAGCCACACTCACGAGTCTCTAATGGCGTCACAAATCTCCCCGCTTTGTCACCCGCTATCTGCCCGCAATGAAGGGAAGAACCAGCTAGCATGGTCATAATAGATATTAGATGTTAGCAGTGTTGGGGGTAACACGTTACAAAATAAATGTGTTGTAAAGTAACGCGTTACTTTTGTTAAATGTAATGAGTAATATGTAATATATCACTTTTCCACATAACTAATCCCTACACTAGTTGATAGATGTTAGATGGCAGATAGCCTAGCGGTTAGAGCGTTGGGCCAGTAACTGAAAGGTTGCTGGTTCGCATACCCGAGCCGACTATGTGAAAATCGACAAAAGCATTTAAACCTAATTTGCTCTAGGAGTGCTGTACTTCTATGGCTGACCCTGTAAAACAACCCATTTCACTGCACCTATCTGGCGTATGTGACTATACAGTGCATTCGGAAAGTATTCAGACCCCTTGACTTTTTCCACATTTTGTTACGTTACAGCCTTATTCTAAAATTGATTAAATTGTTTTTTTCCCTCATCAATCTACACATAATACCCCATAATCACAAAGCAAAAACTGGTTTTTAGAAATTTGTGCACATTTATTACAAATACAAAACTGATGTATCACATTTACATAAGTATTCAGACCCTTTACTCAGTACTTTGTTGAAGCACCTTTGGCAGCGATTACAGCCTCGAGTCTTCTTTTGGGTAGGATGCTATAAGCCTGGCACACCTGTTTTTAGGGGAGTTTTTCCCATTCTTATCTGCAGATCCTCTCAAGTTCTGTCAGGTTGGATGGGGAGCGTTGCTTCACAGCTATTTTCAGGTCTCTCCAGAGATGTTCGATCGGGTTCAAGTCCGGGCTCTGGCTGGGCCACTCAAGGACATTCAGAGACTTGTCCCGAAGCCACTCCTACGTTGTCTTGGCTTTGTGCTTAGGGTCGTTGTCCTGTTGGAAGGTGAACGTTCGCCCCAGTCTGAGGTCCTGAGTGCTCTGGAGCAGGTATTCATCAAGGATCTCGCTGTACTTTGGTCCGTTCATCTTTCCCTCGATCCTGACTAGTCTCCCAGTCCCTGCCGCTGAAAAACATCCCACAGCATGATGCTGCCACCACCATGCTTCACCGTAGGGATGGTGCCAGGTTTCATCCAGATGTGACGCTTGGCATTCAGGCCAAAGAGTTCAATCTTGGTTCTCATTGTCTGAGAGTCCTTTAGGTGCCTTTTGGCAAACTCCAAGCGGACTGTCATGTGCCTTTTACTGAGGAGGTCTTCCGTCTGGCCACTCTACCATAAAGGCCTGATTGGTTGAGTGCTGCAGAGATGGTTGTCCTTCTGGAAGATTCTCCCATCTCCACAGAGGAACTCTGGAGCTCTGTCAGAGTGCCATCAGGCCCTTCTCCCCCGATTGCTCAGTTTGGCCGGGCTGCCAGCTCTAGGAAGAGTCTTGGTGGTTCCAAACTTCTTCCATTTATGCCACTGTGTTCTTGGGGATTTTCAATGCTGCAGACATTTTTTGGTACCCTTCCTCAGATCTGTGCCTCGACACTGTCAACTGTGGGACCTTATATAGACAGGTGTGGGCCTTTCCAAATCATGTACAATCAATTGAATTTACCACAAGTGGACTCCAATCATGTTGTAGAAACATCTCAAGGATGATCAATGGAAAGAAGATGCACCTGAGCTCAATTTCTAGTCTCATAGCAAAGGGTCTGAGTACTAATGTAAATAAGGTTTTTCTGTTTTTTATTTTTAATACTTTTGCACAAATTCCTAAAAACCTGTTTTTGCTTTGTCATTAAGGAGTATTGTGTGTAAATTGATGAGGAAAACATTTAATTTCTATGTAAATAATGAATTTCTTTGCTGGGTATCTCTTTGTTAAGTTATTAAGATAAAACACAAATGATTCCTGTCGATTTTAAATATCCTATAAAGCCCTTGCGAAAATGTAAGAATTAAAACTTGTTTAGTTTGACCATGTTCTTTAAAGTAGTTATTTATTTAGATTGAACAAGCCTTGGTTTATATTCAATATCCGTGTCCTGGGGGAAATATGTGGTGAATTTGAATAGGGCTTTGCTACAAGTGATTGAAGGGGTTTAGGAACATTGATTTTGGTGCTCAACACATGCATACGCACACATAACGGACACATTTCGGCACACACCCATAAGCTGCCACACAAACACACTCACTTAAGCAGGGACACACACGTGCACACGTAAGCAGGCACACACACATTACACACAAACACACGTCTCTCTCTCTAGGAGGGAGGTTAATTGAAGGTTATAAATGGGCTTGTGGAGAACAAGAGCTTTAACAGTGTGTGGGTCTCTCTGTGTGTGTGTGCGTGCCTCCTCTCAGTGTTTCTCCTTGTCTGTGTGTCCTCCTCCGTGCTCCTCTTCCCCATTTCTAGGTACAGAGGAGAAATGGGGAGAGTCAAATGTGCAACCATGCAGATATATACGCTGTGTAATGAATTCACCCGTGGCTACAGTAAACGGCTCTCTCTCCTTACGTTTAAAAGGTTAATGTAAACACCTTCGCCAAGGTTAAGTAGCCGCCGCTAACTATGACAATCAATGACACCACTCCGTCTAGTCAGAGAAACTCTGCAGTGTGTGTATGCGTGTGTCAAATTAAAAAAAAAAAAAAATCTGAATGTAAATGCGCCAAATACAACTTTACCGGGAAATGCTTACTTATGAGCTATTTCCCAACAATGCAGATTTAAAAAGTCTGAAAAATTTGCTAAATAAAAAAAGGAAATAGTAATACAATAAAATAATGAGGCTATATACAAGAAGTACCGAGTCAATGCGCAGGGGTACGAGGTAGTTGAGGTAATTGAGGTAATATGTAGGTAGGTAGGGGTTAAAGTAACTAGGCAATCAGGATAGATAATAAACAGAATAGCAGCAGCGTAAGTGAAGAGTGTGAAAGACTGTGCATGTGTTTCTATGTATGAGTGTGTGGGTAGAGTCCAGTGAATGTGCATAGAGCCAGCGCAAGAGAGTCAGTGCCCCCCAAAAAAGGTGGTCAATGCAAATAGTCCGGGTAGCCAGTAGATTATTTTATGGCTTGGGAGTAGAAGCTGTTCAGGAGCCTTTTGGTCCCAGACTTGGCGCTTTGGTACCGCTTGCCGTGCGGAAGCAGAGAGAACAGTTTATGACTTTGAGGGTTGTAGTCTTTGACCATTTTTAGGGCCTTCGTCTGACAACGCCTGGTATAGAGGTCCTGGATTGCAGGATGCTCAGCCCCAGTGATGTACTGGGCTGTACACACTACCCTCTGTAGCACCTTACGGCGGATGCCAAGCAGTTGCCATACGAAGCGGTGATGCAGCCAGTCAAGATGCTCTCAATGGTGCAGCTATATAACTTTTTGAGGTTCTGCGGGCACAGAATAACAACAAAAAAATACAGAAAAAGTCATGTCAAAAATGTTATAAATTGATTTGCATTTTAATGAGGGAAATAAGTATTTGACCCCTTTGCAAAACAAGACTTAGTACTTGGTGGAAAAACCCTTGTTGGCAATCACAGAGATCAGACGTTTCTTGTAGTTGGCCACCAGGTTTGCACACATCTCAGGAGGGATTTTGTCCCACTCCTCTTTGCAGATCTTCTCCAAGTCATTAAGGTTTTGAGCCTGACTTTTGTCAACTCGAACCTTCAGCTCCCTCCACAGATTTTTTATGGGATTAAGGTCTGGAGACTGGCTAGGCCACTCCAGGACCTTAATGTGCTTCTTCTTGAGCCACTCCTTTGTTGCCTTGGCCGTGTGTTTTGGGTCATTGTCATGCTGGAATACCCATCCACGACCCATTGGCTGAGGGAAGGAGGTTCTCACCCAAGATTTGACAGTACATGGCGCCGTCCATCATCCCATTGATGCGGTGAAGTTGTCCTGTCCCCTTAGCAGAAAAACACCCCCAAAGCATAATGTTTCCACCTCCATGTTTGACGGTGAGGATGGTGTTCTTGGGGTCATAGGCAGCATTCCTCCTACTCCAAACAGGGCGAGATGAGTTGATGCCAAAGAGCTCGATTGTGGTCTCATCTCACCACAACACTTTCACCCAGTTCTCCTCTGAATCATTCAGATGTTCATTGGCAAAATTCAGACGGGCCTATATATATGCTTTCTTGAGCAGGGGGACCTTGCGGGCGCTGCAGGATTTCAGTCCTTCACTGCATAGTGTGTTACCAATTGTTTTATTGGTGACTATGGTCCCAGCTGCCTTGAGATCATTGACAAGATCCTCCCGTGTAGTTCTGGACTGATTCTTCACCGTTCTCATGATCATTGCAACTCCACGAGGTGAGATCTTGCATGGAGCCCCAGGCCGAGGGAGTTTGACAGTTCTTTTTTGTTTCTTCCATTTGCGAATAATCGCACCAACTGTTGTCACCTTCTCACCAAGCTGCTTGGCGATGGTCTTGTAGCCCATTCCAGCCTTGTGTAGGTCTACAATCTTTTCCCTGACATCCTTGGAGAGCTCTTTGGTCTTGGCCACGGTGGAGAGTTTGGAATCTGATTGATTGATTGCTTCTGTGGACAGGTGTCTTTTATACAGGTAACAAGCTGAGATTAGGAGCACTCCCTTTAAGAGTGTGCTCCTAATCTCAGCTCGTTACCTGTATAAAAAACCTGGGAGCCAGAAATCTTTCTGATTGAGAGGGGGTCAAATACTTATTTCCCTCATTAAAATGCAAATCAATTTATAACATTTTTGACATGCGTTTTTCTGGATTTTGTTGTTGTTATTCTGTCTCTCACTGTTCAAATAAACCTACCATTAAAATTATAGACTGATCATTTCTTTGTCAGTGGGCAAACGTACAAAATCAGCAGGGGATCAAATACTTTTTTCCCTCACTGTATGTTAGCAGTGTTATTGGTATAGCTTAGGTAGCTTAGCGTCACCTTTAAATGTTGAATTGTCCCTGGGTAAAAAACTAGCCTGGCTTAACCAGTAAGTACAGTGGCGATGATGAGTAATTATGGGTAATGTAGTTATGTGGTACTTTGTCGTCGGCTGTCTTTTGTCAATGGCACGTCTGTAATATCCCTCTCCCACACACTGGCTTAACAGGGGTTTGTTGTTCCACCGTGGAGACTGTGTGTGTGTGTGTGTGTGTGTGTGTGTGTGGACATTATATCCTCACCCTTTTAGTCCCACTGCCACACACACATGCATTAAAATGGCATCCTAAGCAGGGTCATTTATTCTGGCTATGGAATGCAGAGGGAGGGAGGGAGGGAGGGAGGGAGGGAAGGAGGGAGGGAGGGAGGGAGGGAGGGAGAGAGGGCTAGGGTAGGCAAGATGGAGGCCATATTGAGTTTTGGGACAACTGACAGGGCTGATGGAAAGAGTGAGGGTGGTATGTTTTCACTCACTGCGTGTGTGTATGTGCACGCGCCCGTATGTGTGCATGTGTGTGTGTGTGTGTGTGTGTGTGGCGACACGGTGTAGTGTAGCAATTATACACCTCAGAGATAAGATGTGAATTCCTGAGAAACAAAGCTATCCTCTGGTGTCATGTGCCTCAGTAGGGACTGTACTTGTCTCTCTCTCTCTCTCTCTCTCTCTCTCTCTCTCTCTCTCTCTCTCTCTCTCTCTCTCTCTCTCTCTCTCTCTCTCTCTCTCTCTCTCTCTCTCTATGAATAATTTAATTGGGATTAATTCATTAATTAATAATACACGTAAATGTCATGCTGGCATTTGGTCTTTACATACTCCCAATACGACCAAGCAAAACAATGACTACACTGTCATTTTCTCATTTGCGACAGGCGATTACCCGAAACACTATCACCTCGGTGCAATTGTGGAGTGCCACAAGGTTCTGTTGGCAGTCCTGTTTATTTTTCATGTGTGTGTGTCCATTTCAAGTTTGTTTGGGTGTGCGTCTGTGTGTGTGTTCGCCTGCCCAATACCGTTTGTGTGTGAGGGTGTGAGAGTTAGTCCTCTCACTGAGCTGCCCTTGTCTACTGCGCCTGATTGACAAGGAGGGAGAGAGGGAGGAGGGGAATGAGAGTGAGAGATGGAGGGAGGGAGGGAGGTAGAGTGGAGGAGATAAGGGGAGAGAGAAAGAGAGAGAAAGCAAGGCATGAGAGAGAAATAAACAGAGAGAGAAAGAAAGAAAGCAGGGTATGAGAGAGAGAGAGAGAGAGAGAGAGAGAGAGAGAGAGAGAGAGAGGAGAGAGAGAGATAGAGAGAGAGAGAGAGAGAGAGAGAGAGAGAGAGAGAGAGAGAGAGAGGAGAGAGAGAGAGAGAGAGAGAGAGAGAGAGAGAGAGAGAGAGGAGAGAGAGAGAGAAAGCAGGGTATGAGAGAGAAAGGGAGAGGGAGAGGGAGAGAGAAAGCAGGGTATGAGGAATGGGGCAGAGAGGGAGAATGTCAGAGGGGATGGAGCAGGGGTACAAAAGGCTCTGTGTTATCTCCTGGAGCAGATCGAGCCCCAGAATGGCACAGCTGGTTCACATTTCCACGGGAGAGAGACAGTAGCCAGCTGCACTCCAGCCTCCCTCCCTACCCCCTTCTGACACACACACGCAAATGCACACGCACGCACACACACACACACACACTCATATATGCACACACACACAAACACACACACACAACTCCCTCATTGACCCACCCCCGCCTTGGTGAACACACACTTCTACACTCACTCTGTATTCACTAGGGCTGACCCCATTTAGTCGACTGGTCGATTGTTTGGTCGATAGGCTGTTGCTCGACCGAGATGTCTTTAGTCGAGCAGTAGCAAAAAATAATAATAATACAAATCATGGTGTACAAGACACCTGTCTGATTCGTGCCTGTCTGAGTGGACTAAGTGGGCATTGTGGAGACCTGAGTGGACATTGTGGAGGCCGTGAGGATGGCACAGTCCATCAGTCTAAGACATGTGCTACTGAAATTGTATATGAAATTGTAAATAGCCAACAAGTGCTCAGCATATGTGGGAACTCCTTCAAGACTGTTGGAAAAGCATTCCTCATGAAGCTGGTTGAGAGAATGCCAAGAGTGTGCAAAGCTGTCATCAAGGCAAAGGGTGGCTACTTTGAAGAATCTCAAATATAACATATATTTTGATTTGTTTAACACTTTTTTGGTTACTACATGATTCCATATGTGTTATTTCATAGTTTTGATGTCTTCACAATTATTCTACAATGTAGAAAATAGTAAAAATAAAGAAAAACCCTTGAATGAGTAGGTGTGTCCAAACTTTTGACTGATACTGTATGTTCTTTACACTGTTCCAAATTGTCAGAAAAATTATATTTATAATTATAATAAAACCCTAATTTTTCCTTGATCTCCTTCTTATTGTTAATATTAGTATTATTATTATTTTGATCATCATTATAATAATACAGTGGGGGAAAAAATAATTTAGTCAGCCACCATTGTGCAAGTTCTCCCACTTAAAAAGATGAGAGAGGCCTGTAATTTTCATCATAGGTACACGTCAACTATGACAGACAAAATGAGAAAAGAAAATCAAGAAAATCACATTGTAGGATTTTTTATGAATTTATTTGCAAATTATAGTGGAAAATAAGTATTTGGTCAATAACAAAAGTTTCTCAATACTTTGTTGTATACCCTTTGTTGGCAATGACACAGGTCAAACGTTTTCTGTAAGTCTTCACAAGGTTTTCACACACTGTTGCTGGTATTTTGGCCCATTCCTCCATGCAGATCTCCTCTAGAGCAGTGATGTTTTGGGACTGTCGCTGTGCAACACGGACTTTCAACTCCCTCCAAAGATTTTCTATGGGGTTGAGATCTGGAGACTGGCTAGGCCACTCCAGGACCTTGAAATACTTCTTACGAAGCCACTCCTTCGTTGCCCGGGCGGTGTGTTTGGGATCATTGTCATGCTGAAAGACCCAGCCACATTTCATCTTCAATGCCCTTGCTGATGGAAGGAGGTTTTCACTCAAAATCTCACGATACATGGCCCCATTCATTCTTTCCTTTACACGGATCAGTCGTCCTGGTCCCTTTGCAGAAAAACAGCCCCAAAGCATGATGTTTCCACCCCCATGCTTCACAGTAGGTATGGTGTTCTTTGGATGCAACTCAGCATTCTTTTTCCTCCAAACACGACGAGTTAAGTTTTTACCAAAAAGTTCTATTTTGGTTTCATCTGACCATATGACATTCCCCAATCCTCTTCTGGATCATCCAAATGCACTCTAGCAAACTTCAGACGGGCCTGGACATGTACTGGCTTAAGCAGGGGGACACGTCTGGCACTGCAGGATTTGAGTCCCTGGCGGCGTAGTGTGTTACTGATGGTAGGCTTTGTTACTTTGGTCCCAGCTCTCTGCAGGTCATTCACTAGGTCCCCCCGTGTGGTTCTGGGATTTTTGCTCACCGTTCTTGTGATCATTTTGACCCCACGGGGTGAGATCTTGCGTGGAGCCCCAGATCGAGGGAGATTATCAGTGGTCTTGTATGTCTTCCATTTCCTAATAATTGCTCCCACAGTTGATTTCTTCAAACCAAGCTGCTTACCTATTGCAGATTCAGTCTTCCCAGCCTGGTGCAGGTCTACAATTTTGTTTCTGGTGTCCTTTGACAGCTCTTTGGTCTTGGCCATAGTGGAGTTTGGAGTGTGACTGTTTGAGGTTGTGGACAGGTGTCTTTTATACTGATAACAAGTTCAAACAGGTGCCATTAATACAGGTAACGAGTGGAAGACAGAGGAGCCTCTTAAAGAAGAAGTTACAGGTCTGTGAGAGCCAGAAATCTTGCTTGTTTGTAGGTGACCAAATACTTATTTTCCACCATAATTAGCAAATAAATTCATTAAAAATCCTACAATGTGATTTTCTGGATCTTTTTTTCTCAATTTGTCTGTCATAGTTGACGTGTACCTATGATGAAAATTACAGGCCTCTCTCATCTTTTTAAGTGGGAGAACTTGCACAATTGGTGGCTGACTAAATTCTTTTTCCCCCCACTGTAAGTAATATCATTATCATTAGTATGCTTAGTATAGCAGCCTTGTATAACCACCATCGAGCTGTAGGCCTAAGAGCGCATCCTGTTTAGTCTTAATACTGTAACTTACTTAGGCCTATATTTCAATACTTATAGGCTACTGTATCAATCAATCATTCATTAATTCATGTCATCACACAGCATACGTGTCATTCATGATAAGAAATACAATCAAGCATTTTAGTTTTAAAATAAAATAACGAAGCGACCATTGAATAATTAGCGTAACAATAAATCGGCCTAAACTGTTCCATTTCGGAAATTGCATTCTCAAATGAATGTGACAGTTTTAGTCTTTGCTGTAATAAAGGCTTTAAAATAACAAA